>NW_017259223.1:2202717-2207675 GCF_001594045.1 Atta colombica
ATATTATAATGTATCTATAAACATAAATAAAAAAGATATGAATATACCTATTACAAAAATTATATAAACATAAATATAAAAATTATTATTAAAATGTATTTACATATACAGAGTCCCATTTTAATGTCCCACCCCAAATAACTTTTTTATTTTTGTTCTTAGAAAAAAATATTTCAAAAGTATGATTTAGAGAGGGATATAAAATGGTACTGTTGGTTTGATCTTGGATAGTCGTTTGAAAGTCACGTGAAGATCACCTTCAATTTTTTAAACGAAACTCCCTTTATAACTTTTTATTGCACATTCTTGTAGATCATTTCGAGAACTTTCTAAAACACTGTAATAAAATATTTTTTCATTAAGTACTTCTCGAGTTATAAAGCTTGAATGTTACAGCACCACCGACATTAGCAAGGTGCCAACGGTTAAACCTCTTGAATATTGTACATTGTTCAGAATCATGTCCTGAATAACATTTGTCGAGATTAAGATTATTAGAGATTGAATTCTTGAATGATCTTTTATTTTCATTTTGCACTAAAAATTCATTTTTACGTAAAAATGAAAATTAGATTTTCCGTTTGAATATTTTCGGATGCATCAACATTTCATTCTATTATTTCTGTCGATTCAGTGTTAAATTCGATAGCATTTTCCGCAGCAGGTTCTTCAATTTACTTTTTCTTCATCTTCTAATAAGAGATCGTTTGTCGGACCATCTACTTGTGGAATCACAAAGTTTCCGCCATCATCGATTTGCATTGGTTCTCTTGCATTCATCTGAGAAATTAAAAAACCGCTGTGGTCGCCTCGTTACCATTACAGCTTATCTTCTATTTTATCATCACTAACACCATCTGTAGCTACCATGGCTGATTGAGTCATGCTTTTAGATCAAGAGGTCCAATCTCAGCAAAGAATCATAAAAGTTGCAAAACTATTTTGTTCTGCTGAACGCAGCTAATGATAAATCACCAGAATTCCTAAATCGGATCTATTAGACCAGCTTCTGCTATTGATGTAGCTAATGCAATTGTAACAAAAGATTGTAGATGCTGAAATATTATTTTATCGTGTAAATTAATTTCGTAAACAATTTTCATTGTTTTACGTTACATATCGTAATATAACTTTACCCATTAGAATTATAACTTACCATCAGAAAGACGATTTTTGCGATGAAACAAACAGCATTTTGCTAGTGTTTATTAAATCTGACACGCTAGAAATAGTTATTATGGAGCTTCTACTTGTCAATAAAAAAGCATCACTTGCGCTTGTATCCACGAGCATTTGCAAAGTCACTAGTTTTCCAGATACAGCTACTACTTCCTACAGTTTGATAAGTACCCGAGAGAAAATGTTTTTTATATAATTATGTATACGATTATATAAAATTATATATAATATAACAGATACAAAAGATACCCGTAAGTGTAATAGGAAATATTTATATATATTTTTATAAGATACGAACTAAAATTATAAATTATTACTAAATCATTCACTAAACAATATGATAATTAGTATATATAAGAATTTTTTATAAGTACTTATCAAACTGTAAAATATCCAGGAAAAAATGTTTTATATAACAAGCAGATACAGACTTTCTGTAATTTGTAAACCTACGTTCCAAAACTTCCTCTTCGAGGAAGAGTTTATTCTATATGTTATAGTATATGTTACGTATACTATATATTTCGAGTAAAATTCTCCTCGGAGAAGAAGTTTTGGAGCGTAGTCTTAATATAATATAAAAATAAATGTAGAAAAATTGAAAGATCTATCTCTGATAATTACTTATCCAATCTGTTACACCTGGTTACAATTGCTACAAGAAGAAGAAACCGAAACAGTCCGGAAAGCGGAAACCGGAATCTGCAAATGTTAATTATTTAATTAGAATTCCGCGATTCCGCGAAATACACGTAATATACATATACATGTATTTCATTTTAAGTGATATGGTCGATTATCTCGTGAATCGATTTTATGGAAAAATTTTTCGAACGAAAGTTGCATGGTTTGAAGGAGGACACATGATGAAAATGTGTATGACTTGATCTTGAGTGACCGTTAAAATCAGATCAAGGTCATTAATGTTTTTTTAAATGGAAACTCCTATTTTTTATTACATATTTTTATCTCGAGAGCTTTCCAAAACAGTATAATAAAGTTATTTTTCGTTAAGTACTTATTAAGTTATAAGGCAAGATCGGAACTGATCCGGTCAACTAAGGCAAGACCGATCATTGATCCGGCCGACTAAGGCAAAGATCAGTTCAAGATCAATTCGAATATGTCTTTAGTTGTTGATAAGATGTTGAAATGAAGCTCCATTTTCTTGCAGACATAGCTTCAACTGTTTCTCAAAATTTTCTACTGTTGAAATTAAAATATTTTACTACGACAAACATTAGTTATTCGATTTTTCATGCAGATGTCGGCAGAGTTTTATAATATTTTTGCAATATTTTTTATATGTAGCCCCACAAAAAAAATCACACGAAGTTAAATCAAGAAACCATCGAATATATCCATACCTCCCTATCCATCTTTCATGAAAGATGTTACTAGGTATTCCGTCACAATATGATGAGAATGGTGGCGCATCATTTTGCTGCCACCACATTTTTTGTCGAGTAGCAAGAACCTCTTCTAAAAGCTTAGGCAATTTATTCTGCAAGAAAGAAAGGTAAGTTTCCTCATTTAAGTGATTATCAAAAAAGTGGACCGATCAAATATCCAATTACAATTCTGCACCAAGTGTTTAAACTCCAACGATGATTATCAACACGTTGAGTCCAATGAGGATTGTGTGGACCAATAATAACACATCTGTTGAGTTGTTCATTGTTATGAAATGAGGCTTTGTCACTGAAGAGAACATACTGAAAAAAAGTTGGACCTTATCATTTGTAATGCCCAACGACAAAATTGTCTTCTTAACCTTATATCATTTTCACTTACATCTTGAGTTAAAGTGATATGGTAGGAATAGAATGTAAAATCTTTCACACAGTGACATAAGGAATTCCTAAATTACGTTGCAGTTTTCTAGTCAAAATATGAGAATTCAAGTTTATCATTGCTAGCATTGCTAATACACGCGGATTATTAACGTTATCTTCAGCATTTGCTTGCGGTTTCTCTTACGGATTCTGTAATTAAGTGCAGTATTAATTAATGGGTTCGAATATATGATCCTTGACAAGTTCTATCTTAATCTATGATCTTCGTTCCATCTTACGTAAACTTTAAGAACATGTATAGAGGGATGATAATCAGTCACTTAGAATAGAGCCATACGGTAAATTTCTCGCATCATTAACCCAGATGGAAAATTCATTATTGTATGAAAAGAGCTATCTCATCGATTTTTAAAATTGTGTCGTTAACTTTTTTATTTAAGCAAATTTGTAAATAAAAAAATTATATTTGAATAATGTTCGAACAGTATCCAAATATATCGTAATATAAATTATTATCAACTATGTAAGATTAATCTGCGCGAGTCACTTTCGATTCAAGTTATATAACTCATTCAAGAATGAGTTGTTATTTATTATTATACAGTATATATTTAACTTTTCTTATATTGTCTGGTAATCGATTATACATGTATTCTCAACCAAAAGTTACGTCAAACGCGTATGAGCACATTTCTATAGTTACAGCTTACATGGATAGGTGCCAACAATGCTATATATTCATTGAAGGATGGTTATAGTAGTTCACTCCATACACACCCCCTCGTGCTAGTTTGCGGAGTGTCAAGATATATTTGTCATAATGACCGTTTGGTCAACATTTTATATATAATTGTATATAAAAATATATAATTATATACAATTATATAAAATTATATTTCATTTTATATAAAATATTTTTTCCTTGTATTATAAAAAAATTTTATTTCATAATAAAATAACTAAAAAATAAATTTATCGAAAATTTTATAAAATATCTAAATTTATAAATATAAATGTCTCAGTTTTAGGTGGTAAGTATATAATATACGTATAATAATTATAAAATATCGAAATTTGCACGCTCAAGGAGGATACATGATGGATATGTGGACCTTGAGTGACCTTGAGTGTCAAAATCAGGTTAAAGTCATTAATGTTTTTTTAAATGAAAACCCCTATTTTTTATTACATATTCTTGTAGTTTATCTTGAGAGCTTTCCAAAACATATAATAAAGTTACGTTTCATTGAGTACTTTTCGAGTTATGGAGCTTGAAAGTTACCGCCGGCATTATCCATGTACATATGCGCGAACGGGATTCTTACGATGATGGCAACGGGAGTGGATAATCGGCTGGTTAGTTTCTCTCTCTCTCTCTTTCTCTCACATATATTTTTTCTCCTTCCCTTCTTCTCTTTCTATCTCCTTCCACTGTTCACCGAGGCTGTAAAACTCATTGACCAAACGGTCATTACAACAAATGTTAATTATATCTTAATGACGCCATCAGATACTCCGCGAACTAGCACTATCGGATACTATCGGATCATTGAATATTTGTATCCAAATGCGTACATACATGTACTTCCTCCCTTCCTCCCTCTCTTGTCTCTCTCGTAAAGTTACGTTCTCTCTTTCTCCTTCTCTTGTTTCCTATCTTGTCTTCATTTGAGCAGTGGTGCCAAAAATGAGATGAGAGTCAGGAAGGCTGAGATATGTCACTGCATGCACACAATTGACGAAGCATATCCGTAAGCGCTCGAAGTTTCGGGCTGTTTCAGAGAGTAATTTTGCCTCGCGCCTCGCGCTCCTCGTCGTACTGAGATAATTTTAATATGATTTTTTTATATAATATGATTCCTATAATTATTCTGTATATAATAATATTTAGATAGTTATCGAAAAATCAATAGCAGTTTAGCAGATATTTAATACTTTATATTATTACTAGTACATATTTTGCATATAATATTATATTATATA
>NW_017259223.1:2207775-2213115 GCF_001594045.1 Atta colombica
ACATAGTTGCTTATTTAAAATATCCATTTGATGTATATTGTTTTTAAAGCAACTGTATTTTCTTTATATCAATTGATTCATCTCATTATTTTATTCATAAAAGTATTAGGATACGATTATCAAAAAATTAATATTCTGATACTTAATTTTATGTCAAAATAATGCTAATATAAAGTATAAAATATCTCTCTCTCTCTCTCTCTCTTTCTCTCTTTTAAATTATAATTGATTTTTTCATAAGTTTACTTTAATATTGTTATATGCAGAACAATTAATAGATCACATTGTGTAAAAAAAATAATATAATTCCATTAAAAAATGGAGATAACCTTTTTTATATTTTTTTGGTCCCTCCATTTAGAGAAAGAAACGAAATTAAACACTCCCTCAAAACCGAACTTTCTTCTGAAATATATTTTTTTACGTATTTTTTTTTTAAGATATTTGCCTAAAACAATTAAAATAGACCACCGCATAAGTATAATATAAATAAATATATACAAATACAAATATACATATTACACACACACACAAACACATACACACACACACACACATCCCAGTGGAATCAATATCAAATCGATGTTGATTCGACGTTAAAATCATCAAATCGATGATTCTATTGTCATTTCTCATTGGGATATAATTAAAAATATAAGATTTCTCCTTCACCTTTGAAATACTATTGTTAACACATTTTTTTAAGTGGTTTTTCCTGTAGGCTTATTCCACTAAAAAAAATGATGTTAGGAAATGATATCGAATTTATATTCGTCAGCAAACTAATTCTGTGTGTGTGTGTGTGTGTGTGTGTGTGTGTGTGTGTGTGTGTGTGTGTGTGTGTGTGTGTGTGTATTATTTATGTATATATGAAAGTAAAATTTTGTCTGCAGTAGCCTGGATCTACAGTAGGTTTTAAGTCTTAAACCATAAGAAATGGATGAACCATAGTCAATTATTCTCTTCGCATTTAACTATTATTAGTCAATTTCTTATAGCTTAAGGCTTAAAATACTTATTATAGATCCGGACTCGGTAATCTAAAGATAAGGCCTCGGTAGTCTAAAAAAGCTTTTAAGACACGAAAGAGGGTTCGACTCTTAGACGAGATAATATTTTTCGCAATTAGTTCTTTAGGTTTTAATGTGTATATAATTAAATTTGGACGGATTATTAATATTTTAGATAGATTGTGCTGAAAGTCTATATAACGGCGTGCAGTTATATTTTTCATAAATTCATTTAAAAATATATGTATGTATTAGTTTAATATCTAACTTTGACCGTTGAGTGGCGTTTCTTGTACTTAGGTGTAAATCACATAAATAGTCTTGTTTCCAATCTTATTATTTCTTTATTTAAATACTAATATGGATATATTTTATATATGCATCTATATTTGTATTAATGCATAACTTTATTATTACAAAATATTCTTAAAATACTGAACTTATTTTTATTAATATTGAATTATATTCATTTTTTATAATAGTTAATTTTTATAATGAAATTAATAAAGTTTAATATAAAGATTAAATATTGTAAGCGTACTTTATATTTTGTATTTTAGTAAAGTATCTGCAGTATCAGGCGATGCTCGCCGCGCTTTGGACATTTGTCGTCGAGTGGCAGAAATTACTGAAACACGCAATAATACTACAGTAACCGTACAAGATGTAAATCAAGCTTTGTCAGAGATGATAATAAATCCAAAAGTTCAAGCGATAAAACATTGCTCAAAATTCGAGCAAATATTTTTGCAAGCCGTTTGTGTAGAAGTCAAACGAATTGGCGTGGAAGAAGTTTGTTTTATGAATGTTTATAGACAATTTGAATCTTTATGCTCCTTTGATGGTTTGTATAAAAAGAATTTATGAGTAAGAGAATATGTAAAAAAAGAATTATACTATTGCAATTTCTGCTTCTAGGTTACAAAACACCTAATATTACTCAAACTCTTGATATTTGCGCAAAACTGGGTGATTATAGATTGCTAATATGCGAATGTGCAAGTAACGATATACATAAAAAAATTCTATTAAACATATCAAAGGATGAGTTGCATTATGCGCTACAAAAAATTGATTTTGATTAAAGATACGCAAAATATATGTATAATTTATTATTATCAATTTTTGTTCTTAATTTTATTTATTATGCAAAACAACGTAATGCGTGTTTTTTTTATGAATTACATTTACTCATTTCTAATTCATACAAATATATATATTTTTGGTCATATTGTAATAAAAATTTATTAAAATATGAATATAGTTTCTAACGATTTTATTTCCTATCAAAATGTCATGTTGCAGGAAAATCGTATTTATTGAAAGAATATGTTCAAAAATATATAGGATGTATCTTAAAAAGCGAAAATTGCGAAATGATTCATAAATTTTAGACTCAGTTTTTGTGATCAGTGAATAGCGCTATTCATAGGCGTTTTTTAAGATACACTATATATTTTTGAACATATTCATTCATAGAATGTTTAAAATTGACGCATGAGAAAACTTCAAAAAATTTTTAAGAATTCTTAAGATATTTCATAAAGAATACTGAAAAATATCTTAAAATTGTCTCATCATTTGTTGATTTTATTCGCTTATTCGACAATCTTTAGAAATTAATATCTCGTTAATTATTGCGAAAATTGTCATATAAGTTTTAGATTAATTGTCATTTAAGTTTTGGTTCATATAAGTTTTAGACTCAGTCGGATGTGAACTTGGGTTATGTAATTTTTAATAATAGATTTTAATAATAGATTGACTCCAAATTATGTAGACATAAATAAATCAGAAATATTCATTTGTCTGCTATTTTGTGGTTCTCGAACACGTCTTGGCGAATATTGTCTTATATCGTATATATGTATATATACATACAGGATGCGTCACCAAAATCCGAACAAATTTAAATTTAAATTTTTCGCTATATTGTGGCCAGAGGTTGTTGGCGTCCGAAAAAGCCTGATGCTTCTAGTAGTCATATTTTCAAAATGGCCGCGATGTTGAAACCAAGATGTGGAGTATAATCGAAGAGCCGCGATCATCGAAGGCCTTCGCGCTGGGCGCTCAGCAACGGAAATAATTCGGTTCTTTGAATACCCGTGAGCAACCGTTTATGACGTTTATGAGCGTATACAAAATATACGATTTTAGAACCAACGAAGGTTCCAGTATGCCAGCAAGGAAGAATCACTCGAAAGAACGCATCGCGAGGATTCCCGCAGTCGTTGAAAGGGCTCAAGCGCTGATTGACCCAGGGCAAAAATTAGTATCGATTGTTGGTGTAAGCCAATAATGCGTCGAATTGCCGAGGAAGATCTTCGATACAAATCGTACACATTAAAGATACGACAAATGCTCTTTGAGACTGCCAGGATAAGCCAAGTTGCTCGTTTCGGCTCCCATTCTGGCCAGCCCAGATTTAAATCCCTTGGACTATTACGTATGGAGCGTAATTGAAAGGGTCACAAACAAATCTCAGCATCCCAATGTGATGATCATTAAGGACCACTATTGAGGCAGTATTCGTCGGCATGGACAGCGCTACATTACAGCGTGCGAACGCTTCAGACCGAGAATAGAGGTCATTCAAACTAATGGGAGATATATCGAATAATTGTGCTCTGTAGGGATCCCCAAAGTGCTATGTAAAAGGATTTTTTGTAATATTTAAATTTTCATTAAAAACATTTTATTTAAAGAAATTGTTCAATTTATCTGGATTTTGGTGACCCTGTATGTACAGGATGTGCCAGAGTTAGCGCAGGGGCCGGCATGTACATCTTAATGAAAAAGTAAATCGAAAATGTTAATAGCAAAAATCTTAAGGCATCAATAGTTTTCAAACGGTGAGTCGTCGTATCGTAGCATCGGAATCGTCGGAAAGCATCGTAGCGTCGTAGTGTCGGAAGTGTCGTAAGCATCATGTGACTTTAAAATTGAAGCATCGGATTGGTTGAAGCAACAAGTGAGTGACTTGCGACGTCTATGATAATCTACGATACGACCAATGTAGAATAGCCTTTATTCAAGTATCGTCTTATTTTTCGACTATGAATAGCTGCGTTCGGTAATGCAAACCTAAGGCGTCGAAGTGCTCTTACATAGCATATGCACTGTAGAAAAAGAGCACTTCGACGTCTCAAATTTGCATTGCCGAACGCAGCTAATCTAAAGGACACCTTAAAACTGTACTTAAGACAGTCTTAAATGTAAAGCGGGAGGAGCATAGATTCTTGCATAACACATAACACGTAAGAGTATATTCACATAACTTGCATAGTCGCATAAAACGTATGCATAAAGAAAATTATCCAATTGCATTTCTCTTATAAAGACACATGTAAAATGTGATTGGATAATTTCCGTTGTGCATATGTTTATGCGACTGTCCAAATTTGTGTGGATATACCTTAATGCGTAAGAAAATGTACCAAGTCCTTCATTTCCTATCTTTCTATGAAACAAAGAATTCTAATTGATTCAATTTCTTATGCCTCATGTGTTATGCGTTATGCAAGCGTCTGTGTTCCCCGCTTAAAAACGGACTATGAATACCAGCTTTTGTGTATAATGGCCCTGATGACCGCAATACGGAGAGTGGCTTCTCATGTACACGGAATCAGAACGACGTATTTCTTACTAGAAAATTGAGTTCAATTCCATTCCGTAAGAAATTTCTTTACCCATGTAAACGGAACGGAATGAAAACGGACGGAGGTCTCCTCGGTCGCAAGCTAAATTGAAGCGATTTGCTTAATCGATATTTTGTTATTTTAATGTGATTAAAGCAGTAATTTGTGCAATTATCTTACCTATATAACATTACTTTGAATACCCAAATATACTAAATTATAAGAGTGAGATATATTTTGTTACTAAAATTCTATTGCGTTCCGGCTACATGGGACGGGTAGAGAAAATTTTTATGGAATGGAATGGTTAACTGAGTTGGTTGAATCTAAAAATTAAAAGTATTCAGAAACTTTTTTTGTAAATCTACAATGATGAAGAAGTAATGTTATTACTTAAAATTATTGCGAAAGGTAAGAAATGTTGGCGTGCTATTCTGATATTCAAGAGTGCCAAAATTTATTTCGCTTATAACTTCGCTTATAATTTTATTGCAACAGCAGAAATATACAAGAAAACGAAAATTCTGAATACAGTCAATATTTATACAAAGAATGAGGCGGCGCATCAAGGCGCAAGTAACAGTTCAGTCTTTGAAATGCAAACGACCGATCGTGAGAAGTTCTTCAATTATTTCAGAAACATCGAAATTATTCAAAGAATTCTTGGCATTATAGTTGGACTCTATATATAT
>NW_017259223.1:2213215-2219380 GCF_001594045.1 Atta colombica
GTTGTCAAATCCTTAACCATCAACAATAGCCGAATCGACATAGCCTGCAATCGATATGGCATTCCGTATTGTCTCTATACTGTTTCGGTCATGATTCCGATAGTTCCGATACAGTAGAGGAACTTTTTATGGAACAGAATGCTAGTAAAAACTGATTTCTAGTAAGAAATCCGTTCCATCATTTCGATTCCATGTACGTGGGATTCCATGCACCCGGGCTCTTGCACGCAAAAAAAATGCTTTTTCATGGGCATCAGTTGATGCGTAAGACAATTTTGTGACGTCATGTTAGTTCGATACTCAGAAATTCAGATTTTCCAATTTGCGCGCGAAAGAACTGTTTTTTACAAAGAAGCGAAATAGATTCATTAGATGTACCTAGTAAATTAGTCAATTATATATTACAGTAAAATTATTTATACATCTTTAATATACAATAAATGTATTGAAGAAATAAATTTCAGTAGGTTTTAGTAAATACTTGTGAGAGTTTGCGAAACTATCGTAAATGAGGCTGAGATAATTAATCACAATTGCGTGGCTGGGTATTCAAATATTCTTGTAGATAAATGATAATTCAAGATATTTTTATCCACAATGTGGTAAGGGTTCATTCAATTGAAAGTATTGATTTTATAAAAATTGATCTTTAGAATTATATGTTGAATAAAATTTTTTGAATAGAATTTCTTAATTTTATAATGTTTCTACCATCCACTCATAATATTTTATTAATTAACACATTTTTTTGAAAATTGCAACAAATCAATACTATGAATATAACCTATTTCTCCATGCGAATTACAAAATATTGATGCGTGAAACCTTTTTCATTTGCGCATCAAAATATCGGCGTCATTTATGATAATTTAATCTTATCTTACTCTTATCTGATTTTGAGCCAATACGTTAACTGATGCTCAGGCTTGTTACACAATACGCTGTATGTCGGTGTCGCGAGTCGTAAGCTGTAAGAATGGACCTATCATAGTTGAGTAGTCACATTCAACTGGATTGATCAATTCTTACAACGTATGATTCACGATGCCGACATAAGGCGAATTGTAAAGGCCTCATGGAAAAGTATCTTAAGGATGCATCGACTTGCTGACGCTCGATGCTCGATTCAATTGTTAAAACAAGTCACGTGATCAAAATTGTTGCTTGGTATTCGTTTTTTGATTACGTTTGATCTGTTTTGACGTTCAAATGAAAATGCAGCCTAATGCATAGTGCATAATGGCACGATTCCATGGTACGAGACGTATGTGCAACGCGAAATTGGCGGAACGTTTGTGACTCGATCTGTTTTATGTTTGTTCTGCCGATTTTTATGCGCATGCAATGTACGGAATGATACAGAATTATTAAAATTGTGAGAATTTGTGCGAAGAAGACAAAGGGCCGGTCTCACCAAGTAAATTAATCGGTCGATTAAATTTCATTAAAACAAGCATATAAAAAATCGGAAACGCGAGATTTACGATAAATTTACTTATATTTAATGATTAGGTAATATTATTAATTTTAATTAACAAATTTAAGCCTTAAATGCCATTGGGGATGACCCCCAGGCTTTTTCAAAAAAAGATCCCAAGGCTTTTTTAATCATATATATATATTTTATAATCCCGCTGTAAATTCAATTTCTGGCTTCATCTACCATTAGTTTAGATTTCCTATCAGTTGAAAAGTTCGCGGTAAGTCGGTCTCTGTCGAGCAGGAACGACGAGGTGGGATACAAAATAGTGTCATTTACGTTGTGCAAAGAAAATCGAAGCGATTTTTTAATTCACGTTTTTGTGTAAATTTCATCATTTTGAATTGTAAATATTATTGTGCGCGCTATAAAATTTTTTTAGTGTTGTAATTATTATATAACTTTTTCACGAATAATTAGCTGGAGTTATAATTTGTAGGGATGCAACTCGGATGTAATCGTAAAATTACTGGATATCGGATATCCGGACAGAATGTAACATCGGATATCTGTTCGGATATTCAAGAAGGCGATTTCTTCGAGTTGGATATCTAACATTTTCCGGATTCGGAGAAAGTGATTTTCAAAAACAAAAAAATCCTTTAGAGAAAAAGATTGTAATTTTGCAACAATGTATAATATATTACAGCATCATAGATATGCATCTTCTAGAATATTTATATAAGAAAGAAAAATAACAATTTAATGATATCAAATTCAACCGGATATATTCTCGGATATACTAATAATATCCGGTCAGATAATAAAAAAGTGCCGGATAATGTTGGTACCGAATACTTTCCAGATATCCGGTTCATCTCTAATAATTTGTCTTCGTGCCATGCAAGGCAATAATTTGCCTTCGTTGCTATGTAGTTTACATCCACTTTGTCAGAGGGCAGTAGTACGCGGCACCATTTTGCTATTACAGGTTTTGGATCGTCATGTCTTTTCTCAGGTTTCTCTCTGGTTGCAGATCCCTTCCACTTTCATCATATTATCCCATGATCTAACCAACGGAACAGCGAAACTATCGTTCAACTATAATTTGCTGCTTATTAAAAATTGCGAAATATATGTTTAGCTGGCTTAGGGATCATATTTATTTTGTTGAGTATGGATTACAAGGATGAGCAGATCAATGAGATTGAAGCGTTGGAGTCGATTTATTGCGGGGAATTGGAGAGTACGTGTTATTAAAATTCTAACCTATAATCCAATGTCAAAATGTGACCCTATGCAGTCAAATAATATATACTGATCGTTGATCAGTAGTATTGAATCAATAACAAGATTTTTAATATTTTTACAACCTTATACGATCAGTATTATTGACAATATATTTCACTTTAGTTTTACATACATTGATTGTTTTCCAGCTAGGACACAGAGATGTTACACTATGTATAATGCCGGTTTATGCTTCGGTTTTAATTTTAGTCCTAACTTAATTTTAAGGACTAAAATTAAAAGATAGAAACTTTCTTGAGACTAAAATTAAGGCTACAGTTAAGATTGGGGAAGCATAAATGACCTTGGCTGTGATCAAAGTCTTGTTACAAATGCTTTGAAATATTTGATGGATCAATTAGAATAAAGAATTTTACAAACTGACCAGTTCAAAAAGGCTTCAAAGTGTTTGCAGCATTGTATTGATCATACTCCTTATAGCATTCTTTGTTGTCAATTTTTAAGATTAAGACCGAATAAATCAAGTATAAGATACTTGTTGAAACACAGTTTAATTTTATGTAATCACCAGAATATATTGTAGTCTTCTATTCTTATTCTTATAATTATATTTAGCGTATCAATAATAGATTTATGATTTTTATTTAAACTTTAGTTTTTTCAGAATTGATGATTTGTGAAGGTTTTATTGCAAAATAAGTACTACCAAATAACTTTTTGAAAAGTTAGTAACATTGATATATTTTATAAGTTTGTACTTAGCTTTTTACAATATCTCGAGTGTAACACTGTGCTATAATTGGAACATTTTGCGTAAGACACAGAGTGCAAGGACATAATCAGACATTGCACAGTAATCACACATTAACACAATAAATCGTTTTATTCTTGTTAACGTAAGCAAAACAAGAAGGATATAATGATTCACTATGTTACACTGACTGTCTGACTGTGTCCTTGCTGGAAAGCACTCACAGTGTTACACTGTGAGTCATCTGTGTACATTGTTGGAAAACACCCATTATCTATTTCACTGTAACATATATATATATTTTTTTTGTGACATGAGACCTGTTCTTTTTGGCTGAATTTTTGCACCAGTTCATCCAGGAGAAAAGAAGAGAAAGAAACATGAATTGATGCAAAAATTCATCGAAAAAGAACAGATCTATGGTGAATTCAATTATTTGCACTACATTAGATTAGTACATATTAAAAGCCTCTTTATATAAAATGTCTCAATGCAATGATATAATCACTTGACATTAAAATGATACATATATATATTTTGTTAAATAATATAACAATATCATTAGCAGATAGTTAAGCGTTTAAAATATTTATATATACTTTTACACTTCACTCTGTTAATTTTATGTAAAGTAGCTTTTAATATGCACTGATCTAGCATAGTGTAAGTGATCAAATTCACTAATAGATCCTAATAAAGCTATACTGATACTCGAAAAAAAATTCAAATCATTGTCAGTATTCTATGTCAATCCATCAATATTAATTACTACGATCAGTAACATTGTCAGTATTTATTAATCCTTAATACACACCTTTGGGTCATATGTGTTCTGTGCATTTATTTTTTCTGAAATATTAAGAGCACTTGATTATCGGTCTCTTTTCTAAAAAGAGTTTGACATCTAGAGAATAAGATTTGTGCATTTCCTCAATATATGTATTCTTTAACCAGAATAATTCCAAAGTTCACCTCTGAATCACAAATGACCCATCATGTGTATAGAGTGTACATTTTTGTAAAAAATTTTTGTTTTTTCTTTATTTTTTACTAATTCTCATTTGTATTGCGGAATATTTCGTGAATTATTAAAAAAAGAATTTCACTCTAGAACAACATATTAGCCCTTAATAAACACAATGGTTTTTAACACCCTTGTGTTAAATGTCTAATATTATATATTATGTTGTCTGTAATGTTATAAAAAACATTTTCCTAATAAATTATAATATTTTTTTAACATAATAGCAATAATAAAATGCATTAAAATATAAATGCAATATATCTTCAATTTATAGCCATTCATGTATAAACATCATTTTCAAAAAAACATCATTTTCAGTTGCTAAATAACTAAATTTTTTTGACAATTGACACTTGAACTATTTTCGCTTTTGCTAGTTTGGAATATCAACTTTAAGATATTGAAACATATTTTCTCTTAAACATTTTTTATTTCAGAATTTTACATTTTTGTATAAAAAAGTACATTTTTTTCATTTTATTAATTATATTTCGTTATAACAATTTATATACAATTTGTTATAAATATACAACTTTATAAATATTTTCTAAAGATGTCAAAATATGCATAAAAATTGTTTAATAATTTTTCTATACTTGTAAAAGTGATGAAAATTAATCCAGAACACGAATGACTGAACATGTGTAGTAAGGATGCCTAAAACTGGGTATGCATTAAAGGTTAATATTGACAGTATTATTTTGTATTGACCATATAGAGTCACCTTAAGGAAGCTGATATTTATAACCTATATAATACTGAATTTTATAATGAATTATTATTTGCCGTAAATAATACAAGTGTGTATATGTTATACAGTTTTAGCGACTGAACCGTTTTATACATTTGCTATACCAATTAAAACAGAAGAATATGAATCAGAAACTGGCAACGGTCTCAGTTGTCGATTAGAATTTACATATACAGCCAAATATCCAGATGAGCCACTGCTTATATCAATTATGGAACAAGAAAATTTTGAGGATGGCGACGAGAAATTGAAGGCACATCTGATAGAACAAATGAATGAAAATCTTGGAATGGTAATGGTTTTTACGTTAGTTAGTACAGCTCAAGAATGGCTTAATGTACAATGGGACAAAATAAAACTCAAGAGAGAAGAGAATGCTGCACAAAAGCTGAAAGAGGAAGAAGAAGCAGAAAGGGTAAAATGTTCTAAATAGATCTATATAGACGATAATTTTAATTTTTTTTTTTCATATATAGAGACGTTTTGAGGGAACTCGTGTAACAGTGGAATCTTTCCTAAACTGGAAAGAAATGTTTGATGAAGAAATGGGCTACACAAAACGGAAAGAATTGACAGATCGCGAGGGCAAAAAATTAACAGGCAGAGAATTATTTATGACTGATAAGACACTGGATCAATCAGATCTTAAATTTTTAGATGATGGTAATTTTTTTATAATTATTTGACTTTCATTTTAAAAGATACTGATGTTACATGTTATGCAATTGTCAAATAGGTGATGCTGTAAAAGTAGATGAGAGTTTGTTCCAAAATTTGGATGACTTAGATTTAGATGATGATGAAGATGATCCAGACTATGATCCAAATATCTCGGATGATAGTGCCTAAACAAGTTTGATTCAATAGCTACCAAAATGATGCATAGATCAAATTGAACAAGAATTTATTAAATCATTAAAAAAGAAAAAGGAAAATGAGTATGTATATAAATATAAATATAAATATAT
>NW_017259223.1:2219480-2225334 GCF_001594045.1 Atta colombica
GACAAATCGCTTTTGTGTAAATAGAACGAAACTAAATCGAAAAGTCTTTTTTATGATTTCCGTAATGGTTAACGAAATATTAATTTTGAAAATATTAATTATGAAAATAGCCAAATTCGCCTGACCTATCGCCAAAGCGTGGCGACATGAGACCACTCGCCCAGTGAGGCGCGTGTTTACCGTCGTTAGGTATGTTAATACCAATATCACTTGTATACATCTGTCTGGCGACGACGAATGTGCATCTCTCTGACTTTCTGGACGGTTTTATCTCGCTGCGCGCTTGCATTTGGTAGGCTAGGCAAATTTAACTATTTTCATAAATTAATAACTTGTTAACTAATGCGAAAAAAGTAAATTAATAGATAGTTTTCGACTCATCATCAGTTTAATCCTATCTACATAAGAACCTTTTATCAATAATTGCATTACATTCTATATATATAAAAACATACTGAAAAATATTTTAGATATTAGAATTTTTTGCAAGTTCTTGACATCTAGGACTGTATGTAGTAAAATAAAGGCAGTGATAAATAAATAAATTATTATGGTTGAAATAGAAAATTTATTCTTTTAATCAATGCTTTATTAAAAGATAATTCACAAAGCGGAATATTTAAGGAATCAAATAATTTTTATACTGATGTACCACACGGAGTACATAATTACATAATACATAATACTTATGTATAAAAGTTATTTGATTTTTTAAATATTAATTCCTTAAATATACATAAATTATATTCATATGTTTTGATTATATTAAAGAAAGGTAATTATTTAGAACACTCCTCTTCCTCCCCCCCCTCCCAACCTAAAATCTTAATAAAAATATACTCATTCGACGTGTTTTCATTTAAAATGAAAGAATCTGGCAGAGAAATGGCCTCTTCATCGGCCTCGTGAATCAAGTAAAAGTTGGAGACTTTAAAGATTAAGATATTTGTTATTCACTGCTAATGTAAAGAATTTGTAAACTTAAAGCAGTGAATTTGTGTAATTAAAGCAGAATAGCAACTATACATAGTACTATGTTGGGATGACAGATATTTTAATCTTTTAGTCTCCAACTTTAAGGCTCCGCACAATAAAAGGAACAGGAAAGAATTTCAACCTATCAAAAATTATGAATTGTGGATTATACAGTTTCTGATAGATTGAAATTCTTATTCTCTGTTCTTTGTTCCTTTTATTGTGCGAAGCCCCTAACATTTAATAACGCTATTCATAAAGCTAATCGCCGTTTTTTTGCCAGATTCTTTCGTTTGTTGAATGAAAACGCGTCGAACGATTGTATTTTTATTAAGATTTTAGATGAGATATTCTATAAAAATAAATAATTATCTAAAGAAATATATAACTTGTATTAATTTTATATTTCTTTGTATTTATCGCAGTATATATAACTGCATTAATTAGGCGACAACATATCAAGCCCTGAACACAATACGAAGCAACAGCGATAAGCGGGGAGTACAGACCTCTTAAGGCCATTCCACACAAATAAACATATGCATAAAGAAAATTATCCAATCATATTTCTGTCATAAAGACAAAGTACGATTGGATGATTTTCTCTGCATATGGTTATGCGACTATGCAAGTTTGTGTGAAATGACCCTTAGAGGCATTTTACAATAAGCCATTAGCAATAAATCAGAAGCTGGAAATTGATCAATCACAGTGACTTCTGATTTATGACTAATAGCTTATTGTAGAAGGCCCATTACATAACACATGATTCTTGCATAACGCACTATATAAAACATGAGGTATAAAAAAATCAGAGTCCTTTATTTAACGGAAAGAAAGGAAATAAAGAACTTTGATTGGTACATTTTCTTATGCATGATGTGTTATGCGTTATGCACAAGAGTCCCCACTATACATAATAGGAGCGATTGGAGGAAATAGAAGCATGTTGGAGCATGCGACGCGAACTAAAGAGACAGTGGGTGTATTCTGAATCGGGTTAGCTTATTTTTTCCCTTAAATGTTGACAGTTTCATAACTAAACCGAGAATCCATCGGCCATCAAACTCAGTTACTGGCTTCTATTGATTACGAGTTAAGACAGCTGAAGGGTTCCAGCTTGGAACATATTCATTATAGATCGCAGCACAGACTTGCGTAACGCGACTTGTGCACAGTGCACAAGCGAATCAACTAATCAGAATCTTTCATTTTTTCCTATTCCATGGAAAAGAAGAATTTCGGTTGATTCTCTTATGCACTATGCATTATGCATTATGCAAGAATCTATACTGACTATAAATTATACTAACAACTATGTCTTATTCTAATTGAAACGATTTGGCCAACGCAAAATATGCTTATACAAGCTACACTGCATGTGAAAGCAGCCTTATAGACAAAAGAACGAAAAACTTGACTGTTTAGTTTACATCATGCATTTGTTCCGGGTATTAACTAATCTTTCTATTAAATTATTTTTATTTCGGTGATACGCGTAAACATATACACGAGATGTATATTTAATTAATCATTTTGATGCATATTGTACCAATTTAGTACATTTTTTTAATTAGATCATTCAAATTAAAATAATTTAAAAGAAAATTAATAATACCCATATCATATAAGAATATACAATAGGGAATAGAAACCTTATAGTGTAACAGAGATTCAGAAAGTGTAACGTGACTGATATATTTCTCTGATTGGCTGGAGTAATTTGTAATAGTTGTCATATTGAATTTACTATCAATATACTCAACATCGACTCCTGTCGATACTGTGGAATTAGTAAACTTATCCTTCAATGTTTTGTAAATATTTATTATTTCAAGTTTTGCATTGAATATTGCATACTTTATGTAGAATTATATAGAATTTACATTCATCAACATGCCAACAAATTGCGTCGTATATCGCATAGTAATAACAGTGCTATTCCACAGCAGTCGACACAAAGACATAAAATATGGAATGCTCGATCGTATTTAAGTAGTATGGACGACAAAAATGAGGGAGGATTGTAGAAGACCGCCAATATTTATCTCTTCCCACTCAACGATATAACGAGAGAGAATTAGGGTGTTGGCCGTTTTCCACGGTCTTCTTATTTTTATCGATATACTATACTACTTAGGGTGGTATTCATAGTCAAGTCTTATATTTAAGACTTCTTAAATACAATCTTAAGAAATCACAAACCAATCAGAGAGATGTATTAGCATCTTAAGACTTTACTTAGACAGTTTTGAAATAAGAATGAATTGTGAATATCGCCCTTAGACAGGATTGAGCAGTCCATTCTCTAGTCTTTGGTCTAGTTTACACCGAGGATTTAATCCGGAACAGAATGTAAAAACCAATCACAGTCAAGCATTCCCCTGTCGTTCGATTGTAACAAGGGATACTCGAATGTAAGGGATACTTGATTGATTCTTACATTCTGATCTGAATTAAGCTTTCGGTGGAAATCAGGCCTTTGATATATATTCATGCGTGAAAGGAATGCACATAAGGTTTGTACACATTGCATGATACAACATTCGCCAACCTGCTCTTGCTATAATTCTTACTCACTCTAAGGAGTGCATAGGAGTGAGATTAGAGCATGTTGAAGCATTCGAGTGAATAAAATATCGCTAGATTTATCAGAAAAGTGCGACCGACACATGTCAGTATCGCAAAGGTACTAAAAAATACTAGAAACAGTATTAAAAATAACGTCTTTGAAAAACAGACAGTTCCCGAACGGAACATATACATAGACTTTTTTCTTATATTCTGGAAGTACTAGATCTGATAGGCGTTCATCCAGTGTCACTGGTTCCCAAGCGGCATTTGATAGATCTAAAATTTTTTTGATTGAATCGTCAAATAACAGTAACTCGCGTTCATCCGTTGGTCCCGCTCCTCTCCTATTCCTCATCCATTCAAAAGTTAGCTATATTTAAAGTAGATAAATTTGGCATCCAAGTTGTAACTTTGAAACGGTTGGAGATAGAGATTTGGAGTCAACTGACGAAATATAGCCCTCGACGAGCAGTGTCCAACGTAATAAAAACCGGAGGGGTGTGGCGCCTCTTAGTGGCGAAAAAAAACTAAAATATTTATAGACTCCTGAAGTACCGGTCATGACTCACCCATTTTTTGTCTACTACCGTTCCGGAAGACGCCATTTTCATTGGAACGGTTGGTCGTACAGTCTTGGGATCTGAGAGAATGTTGTTCCATTTAAAACGACGCGTCGAATCCAGTTTGGATCATGTCTGTATCTCTTTTCGTTTAGACTGTGTACTCTTGGAAGAGGAAATCTTTCTTGATGAAATTTTTCTAAATACAGTTGAAAAAAATCGAAAAAATCGATAAAATTCGATTATAACAATCGAATCAGAAGGTCGAGAAACGTATTTTGAAAGTATGAATTTTGGAACAATTTTGGAAAAATTTTGAAATTTTTCTAAGTTAAACACACTCCAAAAAATAGACCAAAATGAGGATGATGAAAAAATCCTAAATATAGACATTTATTAAAATTTGGGTAGTTTGGGTTAGGTTAACAATTTTTGGGTAATTTGGGTTAGGTCGACAAAGTTAGGACGAAAAAGTTAGTTGCCAGAATTCCAAGGAATTAAAATAAAATTTTTTTTTATTTTCCAGATATACCAGTCTGGATCGGCGGTAATCCGTTGGAATTTTTTTTCTATCGACTTCCGTTCCGGAAATGACATGTTTGGAGGGCTGTATCTCGCGAACGGTTGGACCTAAAGGTTCGGTGTCTGAGAGAATGTTGTATTTTGGAATACGAGTAGAATGCTGTTGGAATCATCTTTCCATCTCTTTTCGTTCAGGCTGTGTATTATAGGAAGGTGGAGTTTCGGTGAAATTTTTCTAAATCCCGAAGGAAAAATCGGAAAAATGGAAAAAAAGTCGACTATACCAATCGACTCAGAAGGTCGAGAAACGTACTTTGGACATATAAATTTGGCAAAAAGTTTAAGAAAATTTTTGAAAATTTTATGGGGAACAGATTTTATCCGAATTTCCGAAAATTTTTTTATTAGTAATTCTAGAAGTACCGGTCTGGATCGGCGCTCATCAGTTGGAATTTTTTTTCTATCGACTTCCGTTCCGGAAATGACACGTTTGGAGGGTTGTATCTAGTGAAAAGTTGGACCTAGAGGTTCGGTGTCTGAGAGAATGTTGTTGTACTTAGGAATACGAATAGAATACCGTCGGAATCATATTTCTATCTCTGTTCGTTCAGGCTGCGTACTCTGGGAATGTGGAGTTACGGTGAAATTTTTCTAAATCACGAAGGAAAAATCGGAAAAATGGAAAAAAAGTCGACTATACCAATCGACTCAGGAGATCGAGAAACGAACTTTGGACCTATAAATTAGAGAAAAAATTTATGAAAAAATTTTTTGGGGAAGATTTTTTCCGAATTTTCGAAAATTTTTTTATTACTGATTCCAGAAGTACCGGTCTGGAACGGCGCACATCCGCTGGAATTTTCTTTCAATAGATTTACGATCCGGAAATGACATGTTTGGAGGGTTGTATCTCGCGAACGGTTGGCCTTAGAGGTTTGGGGTTAGAGAGAATGTTGTTGTACGTTGGAATTGTGCGAGTCGGAACCATCTTTCGATGCCTTTTCGTTCAGGCTGTGTACTCTTGGAAGTCAAGATAATGTAAAAATTTTTCAAAGTCCGAAGTGAAAAATTGATAAAAATTCGACTACAACAATCGATAGAAAATATCGGGAAAGGCACTTTGGACATATAATTTGGGATGTTTTTGAAAATTTTTCCAAAATTTGGTTTAGGTCGGGTTGGGTCGGGTCGGGTCGGGTCGGGTCGGGTTGGGTCGGGGCGGG
>NW_017259223.1:2225447-2225800 GCF_001594045.1 Atta colombica
AGGTTAGGTTAGGTTAGGTTAGGTTAGGTTAGGTTAGGTTAGGTTAGGTTAGGTTAGGTCAGGTCAGGTTAGGTTAGGTTAGGTTAGGTCAGGTCAGGTTAGGTTAGGTTAGGTCAGGTCAGGTCAGGTCAGGTCAGGTCAGGTCAGGTCAGGTTAGGTCAGGTCAGGTTAGGTTAGGTCAGGTTAGGTTAGGTTAGGTTAGGTTAGGTTAGGTTAGGTTAGGTTAGGTTAGGTTAGGTTAGGTTAGGTTAGGTTAGGTCAGGTCAGGTCAGGTCAGGTCAGGTCAGGTTAGGTCAGGTTAGGTTAGGTCAGGTTAGGTTAGGTTAGGTTAGGTTAGGTTAGGTTAGGTTAGG
>NW_017259224.1:0-2176 GCF_001594045.1 Atta colombica
ATATAAATATTTATATATACTTTTCTATAATAAAATACATGCGCGCGCGTAAATTACAAGATTACTATATTTAACAAATTTTTGTCGTTTTAGATAATTTTATGCAAAATGCTTTTATATTCTTTGGCATATTATCATAAATACATGAATTTAATTAAAAATGTGTGGATATAAAAAATTCGAGATGAGTCGACTGAATACTCTCATATTAGCGGGATATTAATAATTAAAATTTGTGAAAAATACAGAAAAATATAGAAAATTATTAGATTTATGTAATAAATTTTTTATAGTATAAAATAGTTCTTTAAAGTCCCACCCACTATTATCGGATTCGTCTCGTCTCGAACAATTGGTACCCAAGAAACTTCTGTATCCATACATAAAAAATTACAATAATGCATGTGTTTTATTATCATTAAATGTATTTCTTCGTAACCACTACTCTATAAGAAAATCTTTCTTTTTTAATAAACCATTCTTTTTTAATAAAAGATAATTTTTAGTAATGACATTTTTATAAATTTTAATGAAATTTAGTAGAACATATTTTCTCACGATAAGTGACTTTTATAATATTAAAATTAAAGATGCGATAAAAATGGTAATTGTAATTGATATTCTGTCAAAATTATTACTATCATAAGCGGTCTGGAAAAATCGGGATTCACACCTTCCCGTAATAAGATCATTGGTTTGATGGATCATTTAATAAACTTTTCTTTGCGAAAATGGATTTTATGAACTTGACGTAGAATCAGAATACGTTAAGTTCGCTCTCTACTATGAAAATTGTTCTTTGTAGCGGATAATAATCGTACTGTTAGACGGAGGGATCTTGATATGGTCAAATTGTTGGGTCGGTTGATTAATGTTTGTTTTTTACCAATGTAGATTAACTTTAATTTCGATTCGTTATTTACTCTTCATCTTTTTCTTATCTTTAGAATTAGTAAAAGACGGAGAGTAAATTGAACTGAGATTAAAATTAATCTATTTGGTTGGTGGAAATGGGTATAAGAGATAAATATATTAATGACTTTTTTATTCTTATTGCTCGTGTTAGATGAAATTTAATAAATTTTATAATTGCAAATTAATAATTAAAATTAAATATGATCTAATTATTGTTAATATTTCATTGCGTTTATTAATATTTCGGTAATCATTGATTTAATAAAATTTGTGTTATCGTATTTTTGACATTTTCGTATAATAATTATTAAAATCTGTTTGTTATAATTCTAATATTAATATTATTATTTTGAATAGCATTTATAATTGCATTTTATATTATAAATAATTATTATTATAATATATTATTGTTATTAGTATAATATACAAACAATTATTGTATTATATTAGTAATCATTTATATATTACATTTTATATTCAATTTTACATACTGTATTACATTATACAATATATTTTTGTATACTATACTATTTTAAATTAATGTATATGTTGTAAGTCACATTTGTTAAATTAAATTAGAATTGTATTTTATAATTTTGTATTATAACATAATGTAAAATGGTAAAAAAAATAAGTAATTAATAAGAATAAAGTTCTTTAAGTATCACAAAATCGGGTAACTTCAGCCCAGACGGAATAACTTTAACTCAAAGTTTTTTACGTAACAGCGCACATGTTCACAATCAGGAAAAGCAGTTTAAAATGTTTTTAAAAATATTGTTTTTAAAATGTTGTTTTGCAGCCTGATTCTGATCAACATGCTGTTGTTTGGTTGAATATTATCAAAATTTGAACTAAAACAACTCCATTTTATGATACGTACGTAAATAAAAGATGTCCGTCGATTATAATTGACGGGGTGATGGAGGGCCTCTACAGATTGATCCATTTTTGCTTCTTTGAAATTCTATTTCAAGTTTAGAATATATAGCTAATTTCTATGAGAATTAAAAACGGAACATTGCGTTAAAAAAACATTATTATTTTTATATTTAGCTAGGTACTGCATAACTGCGTGTAAGACATAAAGTTAGCAAGATTAATGTGTTTGATTCATATTTTGAAGAATTTTCACTTTTAGTAGTTTCCATTTTCAAAAGAGAAAATAAAAAGAAAATAAATCATATTTTCCACGAATTAATTTTACTTATTTTATTTATTAAAATTAAAAGTAAAGCTTTATTCTTTACTTATTAATGTC
>NW_017259224.1:2276-10322 GCF_001594045.1 Atta colombica
TATATTTTGAAGTTTCACTTTTAGTAGTTTCCATTTTCAAAAGAGAAAAATAAAAAAAAAATAAATCATAATTGAATTCGCGTTAGATGATTAATTTTACATTTAAATCCATAAAGAATCAAAATCATGTTATAACAAACGTGTTATAGTTGCTGTGTTACCATAGATTTGGGTTGTCCGGAAAGTATGTGCCGACTAACTTATATAATTTAATAAATGTATATTAAAATTTAAATTTTCTGCGTTTATATTTTCCTTCAACATCGGCACGAATTTTCTGCACAACCCAATATAAAATGTTGGTAGGTTTAAAAATAAATTGTCGACAAAAGTGAAACAGACATACCGTAAGCAGTTGATTTGCAAAAGAAAGTATCTCCAGGAGCATTGCAAAAAAATGGATATTGTTATGTTGACATTTACTTCTTGAAACACTAGTATGCGGGCGGATTTTGTGTTACAGGTTACAGGAAAAAGGCTTTTATGTCTTTTCTCAGATTTCTCTCTTGCTTTAGTAATGAAATGATAGTGCGCTGTACGCAAACATGCATGTCTGAATATGCTATGCTGATATTCTGCTTCTTACATTCCAAATTAATTTTACTTATTATAAGATATTAAATTTAACATTGATTATAATAAATTTTTATTGTTTTTCAATTCGTTTATGTTTTGATGGTAACGTGTATCTGTTTAACTTTAACAGTAAAAATAATAAATATTCAGAAATATAGTATTAAAAAAAAAATACAAATATCATAACAGGTATAATATGACAAATAACTTTAATGAGGGCAGCAAAGGATTCGGTTTATTATAAAATTTGAAATAGAAAATTCAATAACATATCAGATACACATATTTACATAATTAAATTACACGATTATTACACACACAATTAATTTATTTGTTATACTAATGTACGAGAATTCAAAGAGATAAGAGATAATTTATAGAAATACCAATAAAGAAAAAGTTTATTTATATTTTGTTACTCTCTTTGTGTTTAAATTAAAATTAAATAGCTAAGCATATTTTATGTTCGCACAAATGGTACTTAAGTTTTTTTTTATCTCAAATGGCTTAAATAATTTTAATAATAATTAAATACATATAACATAATAATTAAATGTATATAAATGCATTAATCGGTAAGAGCAAACAAGCAAATACGTTAATTTCTTCAAGAGCATCTTCACCACATTATGTCTGTTTCTGGATTGGCACGCGCCAAAGGATTCAAGCATAAACTCTTGAGAACTTGTACCGGTTCTTCCCCGTCATCTTTCGCGTACAGAGTTGTCCGTTTCGCATTTCCTCCTTTAATTGATTTTCTACCGAAGGTATCTACTAGCGAATTCGTTTTAATTCCATATCTTCTAGGCATCCTTTTAAAGGAATTTTTCGAGGACAGCGATCCCACCTTTGCCGTGGTAAACGACGAGCGATGATGTTTCCTTCTGGATTTGCCGCTGCTATTAATAGCGTCCAAATATCCCACTGATTTGACCATCGATCTTTTAACGCCACGATCAATGTCCCTTGGATGAATCATTCCGCGGTCCGATTGTAGTACCTTTCGTCTCGGTTGCGTCCGTTGTCGCACGTTCGGAATCGTGCGAGGAATCTTGTAAATGGATCCTGTGATTTTTGCGAGCTTGCGGTTGATTCGCAGAGAATCCAGAAGCTCATGATCGTGCCAGGAAGCCACGACAGGTAAACCGCAAGCATTGTGCATACCTACCAATGGTACACCAATTGTACGATATCCTTTTATCTCGAAGGGCGATCGATATCTGGGATTGGCACCGCGCAAACTACGTTGAGTATTCCGTTCATAAACCGATATCTTCTGACCAACGTGACCTTCTGCTAATTGCGCTTCCGCTTCCTCCTCTTCTGCTTTCGCTTTCTCATTCTTCGTACCGGTCACCGTTACCGTTCCCGAAGATTCGCGCGTGTTTCTCAAAACCCGATGATCGTTCGAGAATTTTCCATGTGAACTCCTGTGAAAATATTCATCTATATCGGAACCATCCTGAGATCGTTGATCCTCCGTCTCATTAAAGTATCGAATGTCTTTAACGTGCTTGCTTGAATCAGTGTTAGCGTAACAGAAACCGCGCGAATTGTGCTGACTGTCGCAAAAGCAACAAGATTTCTTTCGAACGTTATCAGTTTTCAGGGTTTGCGCGGCGATGCACGTAGTCTGCGGTGCGGATCGATGATGCAAGTTGTTAGTTAGAGGAATTCTTTTTCTTAACGGCACATAAACACTCTTCTCAGGTTCGGATACTAGAGACTCGAATTGCGATTGAGGTGCTACGGATCGCCTCAAAGTACCGATGTTATGCGCGATCGACGCCTGATAATCTTTAATAGGAATGCTTCTAACTGTGCCACCACCTTGTGGTCTTTTAATCTTAATCAATTCATCATCGTTGTTATTTTTATTCGTGTTATTGTCTGCGATCTTTGACGCGTATTGCGGGTGTCTCTTAGAAAGATTCAATGGAGGACGATTGTCGATTACAACGTCGACCGCTCGTTCTTCATACATTTGATCGCTTCGCAGCAAATCTTCGGAGTATTTCGGAGGATTTCGCCATTCCTCAATTATACTCTTTCCAGTCGTTGCTAATCCATTATATTTAGTATCGTCGCACGTTTCTCGTTTATTCGTGTCCTTGATGTCAACTGCTGTCCGTTCTTCGCTGCCCTCTAGCCATCTTCATGATTTGGCACCGAATGTAGTTCCGGTTGTATGCATTCTATTCTCGATGCCTATACCTGTATTCAGACATATTTGAACCATGATAAAATAGTGAATAATAATTTCAAAAATACTGAAGTTGATAAAGATTCTTCTCGATGTCTCTGATGAAAATAAAAATTGGAGCACAAATCAGATGTAATGGGAGAGAAGCGTAAACTTCTAGAAGGCGAAATTGGAACAATGAAATATAAAAGAAGCATTTACGTTTCTTTTACATTTTGATGTTTTAATTTTCATTTCCTAGAAGTTTCATTTACGCTTCTATTATTCTCCTATTACATTTGACTTGCACTGATTTTTATTTTCATAAAGTTAAGTATACTCAAATAGCGAATTCGAACATACTAGTGCGCATTAATGCATGTTAAAAAGCAATTTAATTACACCTTTAAGAATGTAAAAATGTAAAATGCAAAAATTTTCGAATTATAAAATATGTAACAAATTCAAGAATAAAGTATAATGGGAAGTTTTAAGTCCGTAATCGGATTTAATTTAAATGTAAACCTATCCATTTAAAATTGTATTCAATTATTATAATTGTGCACTAAGTACTGCGTTGACTCCTACACATATATATATATATATACTTCCCATTATACTCTATTTTTGAATTTATTACATATTGAGAGGAGACATAAATAATTTTTAATTATTATAAAATATTTTATCTAATAGCACAAAAAATTAAAAATTTCGCGATTTAATTCATTTTTTTTTAATTATTATATATATATTTAATTATTATATTTTTTTTAATTAATTCATTAAATATACATTTATTACAATAGTTTTAATGTACATCGCCAATCTATTGAGTGCACATCAGTATGCATTTAACTGGATTCGCTAAAAGATATTTTCGAAATAGTGCGACCAAAAAAATTGTAGTTTAAAAAAATTGCTTACTAAAATCGTGATCATTTTCGTTGAATGGGCTTAAAGTCTGCGTGGAGGTGAAAGTCGACGCTTGTGATTTACTTTTCCTATTATCACGGGAGCATGCGAGAAGTATGCTGAGGAGCGTCATGACTTCGACGAACATGACGACTAATACGATGGCCAGCAAGATCAAGGTTTGATCCTGCGTCCATTTCTCGATGTGTTCAAGGCATCCCTACATATAAAACAAACAAAATAATCACATAACAATCGATATTAGATATTATATTGAATATCGGAAACATATCAGCTTGTCTTTGTTTGACGTTATTAATCGATGACAAATTCGTTCGTTTTTAGAGAGGCATACAGTTTTAATGTGCAAAGTAATTAGCTTAACATTTTTTTTTCAAATCTAATTTTCGGTAGTTTTTTTTTTCGAATGAATTCTAAATTCGGTAAAGAATTGGATTTAGTGTCAAAGTTGCTATGCTTTGAGCTTATCAATCAAGATTGCGCTGGAATCAATCATTGATCGAAAATTTATATGTAGACTCTGTATGTAAAAAATACTTTAGATATTTATAAAGATTTATATTAAAAATCATATCTAACTTATCCTGATATAAAATTTCATGTAAATATATCATTATTATTTACTAAAAAAATTATTAAATTTCTTCACATATGTATTTGAAAAATAATTGGTTATGGGTATTAGTTTATTGTATAAAACACCCGATAAAAATACGTTAATGCGTAGCAAGATATAACAAAACTAAAATCATAACAATGTAACATCATTATCTGCTGCCCACATTCTGATGAATTTTCTCGAAGCCTTGTTATGGAGGTCTTCATCGAGACAAGAGCCATTAATCACACTACTCTCTTTCCTAGTATGATGTATTTGTATACGAGGTCATACGGGTTTTATCGTAAACTTTCGAACAAAACGCGAAAAATCGAAATATTGAATTTGAAGTTACGGACGTAGAGGCGATAGTTTTTCCTCAAATATTATTTCGCTGTAATATCGCGTTTATGTTCGCGCAGGATGCGTTTGATTGTATTAAACTTTCAAACGGATTTCTATTCTTACGGAGCGAGAATAGCATCATAAAGCTTCATGCGAATGTCGCATTTGAATAACGTGTCAATATTCTATATAGACGTATTTATTTCCGTTTTAAGCTACGTTCGGAAACTTCATCCAAGTATCATTTTATTCTTGTTTAACGTCTAATAATAGAGATAAAATGAGACGCGTTAAGACACTCAAATGATGTTTCCGAACGTACCTTATGTAGACCTGCGCATTTATTCTTTGTGAGCCAGATTCAAAAAGTTTGCCTCACTCGTGTCTGCATGACAAGGAGAGGGGGGGGGGGGAGTAATAACTTCCTCATTATCGCGTATACCATAGTATGTCGGGCGTATTGATGTTCGGCAGGGTTCAGAGCCTGGCAGAGAGTGAGATTGGCAGGTTCGGGGTTGAGGAAGGAGCCCGTTTCATTGGCGTTATTCAGGGTGCAGCAACTGAGAGGTACCACTAATTCTCTGCGGCTGACTTCCTGCAGTCGCCACCACGATGTCCCATAATTGCTGCTTCCGTTTATGCCACAACAAGTGAACTGTAAATGGTCAGAATAATAACGACGCACGTTTCCTCTTTTGATTTCAATAATATAAATTAACTATATATATTAGCCAAGTATGATAGACATCTCTCTTTCTCCTCTTTTTCTTTACTTTTCTATATTTTTCAACTTTTATGAAAACCAAACAAAGGACTCTTTTTGCATAATGTAAGATTTAATAATGAAATATATAACTTTAATAGACTTCTACTTATCAGTCTTCATTTTACAATAATTTGTCTGGAATACTGCTGTAAACGATTTAATGCTCCTGAATATTTAATAGAAAAATAATACAATAGAGAACGTATGTTAACATTATATCTTTACTCTTAAATTCAATAGATGACAAACTTACTATTGTTTGTGCAAGATCGAGTGCAGCCGTAAATTGCTCGCGTCCAGGTACGGCATAACTACGTTGTAAAGCGCGTATCAAACGTGCCGGTCTTACATCGATCCCCAGTATATGAGGCCAAAAAACAGCGATAATGCACACGATGCACTCACCGAGCAGCAATAATATTATTGTTAAGAGATACTGGAAAGCATAAAAACAAAAGATCGATCTCGAGCTACTTATATTCGCCATTTTGCGCGTAACATACATCTATTTCAAACAATATTTCTTCTTACCTATTCTTACCTATTAATTTTCTAATTTAATATTACGTAAAAAAAGCAATTTTTTAAATTACATTTCATTACCTCTTATACCATTAAATTTGCCGCTAGGAAAAGAATTGCGACAAGAAGTTACAAAAATTGAATAATATTTAGATACAAATTTTGTATATATTTTATTTTTATTAAAATAATACTAATATATTTTCCTTGTATACATTTAATTTAACGTTTTACAATTGGTATTTAAATAGTGTTAAAAATGGTGAAAAATAGGTAGCATTCATTTCCTTGGCGAGCTGACTCTCATTTGTCCGAACCATGAGCGAATAATTAGTGTTTTTACGCGGCGTTCGAATGCGCCCTCCTTTTATTTACGCGCGTGTCTGCATACAAGCAGATCCGTTTCCGGGCAACGATGCATGACCGAACTCGAAGTAGGAAATCTGGTGTTTCAGATAGGCTCGATGAGCAATGTTGTAGTTAGATTCACGTCGCGCATGAAACCCAACTGATTAATGCATTTAAGCACATGTCGTACTTGCGATACGCAAACAAAGATTTTAAACAAGTAATTCTTTTCTAATCAAATGCGTGAATACGATATCACACACATATGTAGTTTATTTTTTTTTATACGTTTTATTATCTAATATACCATTAAATTTGTCGCTAGAAAAAGAAATTGCGATAAGAAATTACAAAAATTAAACAATACTTTAGACATAAATTTTGTATATATTTTATTTTTATTAAATATCAATCTAAATGAAAAAAATAACGTATTGCTCTCTAAAGATTATTTTGTATTTGTAAATTTTATATTTAAAATATTTTTGTAAATGTTTAATTTTAAACGTTTTTATAAATGTATTTAAAATATTAATTAAAATGTATAAATGTATAAATTAAAAATATATACAAATATATTGGATCTATTAAAATATTTAAAATCAGTTCTTACGGAGATTGTAATGCAACGATTAAAGAGACAAGCCGCCCAGCATCCAAGAAGTCCAATAATAGCAATAAGAAATCCTAATGTAACTATAGCGAATGCCAAATAATAAAAGAGCGGTTGATCAGGATGAATATCACCAGGTCCTAATAGGCGCGATAATAAAATCCGTTCATTATCGGCTAATAATAATCCTCCTAAGGACATTAGCATGAAACCCGATATCTAAAGGAAGAGAGAAACAATTAATAATCTTTCACAAGTTACACTGATTTGATGAACAGATTTACAATTACAATAATTAAAGTGATACAAATCAATCCAGTTCGCATTATATAGCGAACATTATTATTATTATATCTAACATAACATTTCATATATTACTTCTTTACTTAAAAAATGCATGATATAAATCTTTATTAAGAATAATATATTGACTGATTAAAGCTGCGTCTGAAACAAATAGTTAAATAACTCACTAAGAAAATTATATTCGAGCAACAAACAAAAACAAGCGATATGTCCAATTTTCTAGTTCCCATTGTTACGTCCAAAATGGTTGCTTCTTAGTACAATGAGCGATAACAGATGACTTTTTGTCACATAAAGTTTCAACAATTGCATTCGGCGCACATAATAAACGCACGATTAAATCATTTGATTTGATTGACGCAAATTACACTATGTACAATATTACAACTAGATAGTTCGAGGTGAACCTGATCGCGTATGTTTACGGACTGAAAACCCCCCGTACGCGGTGGATGGACTTCACAACAGCATCGGGGGTCTGTAGACGCGCTTGCGTGCCCTCATGCGCGACCGACCGGACGGAACCGGAAGGAAATAGAAAGGCGTGGATGGAAAAAGACCGGAGGGGGAACGAAAAATTTACACACACACACACACACACACACACACACATACACGCATACATAGCCATTTGCATCGTCGATTGGTCGTGTACGATTCGAGTCGACAAATTCACGATAAAGGGGGAACATTTAATGGCTGATAAGACCATTTCATGCTTTTGCACACATGTTAATTTGTATTTAAATTCATGAATTATTATTTAACATTTCAGCTAAATATTATTGTGTCATATATTAAAGTTCCTTTATTTGAATTCTTTTATAAAAATATTTATTTGTAATTATAAATTA
>NW_017259224.1:10533-35443 GCF_001594045.1 Atta colombica
TTATTTGTAATTATAAATTATAAATTAATTAATATTAAATAATATAATTAGAAAGAAGTATTTTCAATTTATCAAGAAACGTTAGAATGCTATTATGAAAATTTCCTTTCTCTTATTTACATTAATTATACATACAGTAAAGGATTAATCTGGAGATTCCATACTCATAGGATTTTTCCATCAAAAATTGTATTTCTACTGTGTAAATGAACTTGTAGGTTGAGCCATACACAGCGCAGTTCAGTAAAAGGATATTTTATGCGCATTATTGTAAGTGTTCACGAAGCCTATCTCCTCTTCTCTACATTAATTCAGCCGCCACACCATGCATTTCCCGTTAAATGGGATAGGCGTGACCTAAACGTACAAAAAATTCTGGTTTAACACTTTATTAAGAAGAAATCACAATCTTTAATATATCTTGAGAAGATTTAGAATATCTTATGAAGGATAAGGCAAATATATATGAAGAGTATGAAGGATTAATAATTAAAAACTTTTAACAAAATAAATATTTAACAAAATAAATATTTAATTTTGTTAATAAAAAATTTACATTAAAGTTATCATATTTAATAATTTTTAATAATTTAAAATTTATAAATCTAAAAATCAAGTGTGCTTTTATGAGATCCACTCATGCATCCAATACCGGATGTTACTGTGTCATCTTGCTCTCGTTGAGACGTATCTTCAAACTCGGGTGGCAAATGTAAAATCTAAAAACAAATAAATAATATAAAATAAATATTTATATGGCACAATATATTAATTTGAGAAACAAAACAAAACATTAAAATCTACTAACTTCTATAAGAAACTTTTTACGGCGTAATTTAAATGCTAAATCTCTGTGTTGTGAATTGCCATGTGACAAACCATTTAATGCACACAATTTTTTAATGTGCAACAAACCATGATATTCCTTATACAATGGATTAAGTGCTTTTGCAGATCCCGCAAACGATTCCAATCTAATTGCTATATCCGATATGTGTTCAATTCTTTCGATAGCGAAATTCTAGAAAATAATAAGCTGTAAGAAGATTGATCGTTGTAAAGGAAATAATTTTTTGATACTTACGCTATTGAAATTATTAACTGGTATTGTTACTATGCCGACTGCATAGGAATTCCTTAAAAGTGCTCTGAAGCAATATAGGAATTTTAACAGATCACTATCAGAATATTTCTCTGTGTCACTAAGCCATAATCTTGATCCCAGAGAATGAATTGCGATTCTTAAAATTTTCTTTGTTTTCTGTTCTGGTGTTTCAGAAAGAAAATATTGTCCATCGCGTAAAGTTTTTTCTACAGTACATAATAAGTCAGTATATGCAGCGTTCTTAAATGTATGACTACTATTTTCATTTAGTGTCATTTCCTCATTAAATTCCCATTGTTTTATATCAGCATGTTCTAAGAAATCCTTTTGCATCTGCTTTGTAAGATCATAATAATGACCGAATATTTGACCTCCCATAGGAGTTGAATCTACTACTTTCATTTTTTGATATCGCCAAGCTATTTTCATTGGTTCATCTTCATTATTTGTAGTTTTCGTATGCTCCTCTGAATTATCTATAACTGCAGGCAATCCTGATACAAGATGGGAAGATTGGACATCTTGAGACGCAATCAGTACAGGTTGAGATACGACTATTCCTTCTGCCATAAAGTATTTTAATACAGTTTTAGCATAGAAGCCATATTTGTCCTCCTCTGAAAAGAAATATTTCTTTAAACATATGCACAAATAAACTCCTTCAGAATCCCTGCACACATTGTAATGTATATCAAATTTAAAGATATTATCTTGAAAATATTTAATTCTACATCATCTGAAATCTGATGTACAATGTAATGTATATGTTGAAAAAATAGTCAAATTAAAAAAATTATTTGTTTAATATGAATTACTTATTAAAGTGTGCATAAATTGAATTTAAAAAAGAAAATGTTTAACATAATTCCATAAAATTAGGTCTAAAGGAGTTGAATACATACACTACCATTTATAATTATTTGAACGACAGATATTTTATATTTTATTCCAATTTTGAAAGTTAAGTAAATATCTCTTTCTTTTTTTCCTATATTTATTAACACAAATAATACTTTATTAGAACAATTGGCGTTATTTATGTTGTATATTAGTTGTAATTGTATATATTCTAAATTCAAATTATTAGATAACGTTTATCGAACTATCTTTAACTATTCTTGAATCAATATTATACTGAATATTTCTCATCGTTTCATTGTTCTATTACAATCTATTGTTAATTATGGATTATTTTTATTCATAATTATAATAGATTGTAGCAGAAAAATAAAATAGAAAATACTCAATATCAATTCAAGAATAGTCAGAGATGAAGTTTCGTTAACATTGTCTTAATAATTTAAATTTAGATTACAAATAGAAATTTAGATTATTTAAACTTACAATTACAATCAAAAACAAAAATAGCAATCATTTTGATACAATTTTAATAAAATCTTATCTATGTGAACAACAGTGAGACACTAACTTACTTAGCTTTTAAAATCAGAGTAAAGTACAAAATATCTATTGAATAATTATAAGTGATAGTGTATGTATGTATATGTGTGTAGCGTTATTAATATTTAATCTTTAAAAGAAGAGAAGATACATCCTTTGGAGGCTGGATAATTATTGATTCAAAGCCTATTAAAAAATCAAAAGATCATTCTGTATATATAATACATATAGTCAATATAGCACATAAACTAAAGTAATAAAAAAGCATCAGCTTTAGATTTTTTATATTCTTGCAAAAAAAGATGTATGAGTAATTCTCCAAAACTTACAATATTCAACAAGTCTTGAATAATTCATATGCCTATTGCCCTATTGCCAGTTAAAGAAACATAAGTATAGAAATATACATACCAATTAAAAATATTGAGCCAATAGGTAAACCTCCGCCAATTGAACTGTCTAAAGAAGGTATCCCTGTTGAAATAAGTAACTGTGAATTTCGTAACGAAGGTTTCGTGCCTGGTATTATCGGAAATTTAGTTTTAAGTCTTGTTCCACCCAAAGCCATTGTTTTTTCCTTCTAAAGCCATCCAGTAGATATCTGAAATATAATTTTAAAGAGTATTTGAATATTGCAATCTGCAACTGTTTGTGCAAGTTTATTTAAATTATATAAAAAGTAAAATATTTGCAAGTAAATGTCACAGTGACTTCTTTGATATTTATTGTATAAAAAAATTAGACTGATGACGAAATATGTTGTTGTGAAATAAATCTTATTAACTGTAAAAAATAAAATAAATAATTTATTTGCTGGGAATAAAATTTACTTTGCCATATTTAAATAAAGACTTATTTCAGTAAAAATAAGCATTACATCTTATAAATAAATTTTTCTAATAAAGTATCTTTTCTCAGTGCATATTGGAAATATTTAATACACCTTATTAAAATTTTTTCTACTTATTAAGCACATGTTCAAAATAAATGTAATAATAAGTCTAAGATAAATTTTATTTATCGATATTTTATGATAAGAAACTTTATATAATAAACTTAATATGTCAACCTACATCAAACTTGTTTCCGTAAAATTTTAGAAACAAACTTTTGAATCCGTAGAATTTAATTTTGCATTTATATCGATCACTTGCTTCTGCTACTTTCAATAAGTCGCTTTCCATTTTCACACAAGTGATACCGAATCTAAAGTTATGTATTTTATATTCAGATAATTACGTCATTACATATTTATTCTTGCTTGATTACGATTATCGCATAACAACAATATAGGTTTACAACCTAACCTCACTTTTGATACGAGTAAATAAGATTCTGTAAAGCACGCAATCTTGAGTTTGTGCAAATTATAAAAACTCACAGTTAAATCTCACTTGTGTTAAAAAAGGAAAGTACATACATTCAATTGAGAATCATCTAGAATTATCTGGATTTTGATGTAAATGAAAAGCAATTAATGTTGAATCTCATTTTGTTACGCAAAATACTTGTTTTAACTTTAATTTTTCAAAACAGTCTAAATTTTAATTCAGACTATTCCAAAATTTTTTTTACGATGTTTTTATACATTTATAAAGACAAAATTTGATTCTGGCAAAAATTCGGAGGGAGTAAATCGAAATAAATCCATCAATCAAAATGCGCAGTACCATAATTGAGCTTATCACGTTTGCCACATGCACAAGGTTTTGAAAATCCTTGATCGACAGAAGTTAGTGTTTCTTTCTCTACGATATTCGATCTTTCCTAAAAATGATTACGCCTGGTAGTCTCACTCGAGTCGTACTTCACACGAACGGACGAACGTTCGAGAAACAATTAGTTGCATGCCGGTCTGTGCTTTCTCTCCTCGTTGGTGTAGCACTCACTAATCGCAAGTCATAAATGTGGAAAATAGTCCGGAAAAGTCATCCACGAGTCTCTTCGAGTTTCTTATAACATATATACGTTCCGTTTTCGACAATGGAACACGAATCAGCACGAATCAGCACGAGGAATCGTTCCAGACGCTAATACCCATCATGATCGACGCACCGGTAGTGGCACTCGTGGTATCCATAGTAGTACCGATGTTCGCCGAACGTTGACGCCACGTTGGACGAAGCCGATCGGAGGTCGACGGTTTCTGACGGTTTCTCGCGTCGCCACCGGAGCGCGGCCGCGTCGCGGCGGCAGTAATTACGGTTCGCCGTTTGAACGGGATGCATGTTCGTCCCGTTCTGTCCTACGCGCAGTTCAGTTAATGGTATCGTGATCGTGCGCTTGCTAGGAGCCGATCCGATTAAGCGCCTGACGTTTCGTCGCCGGGTGCGATCGCGCGCGAGCATCCATGTGACAGAGAGAGACGAGGAAGCGGAGAGAAACAGAGCGAGAGAAAGAGAGAGAGAGAGAGAGAGAGAGAAAAGTAAAGAAGAATCGTCTCTCGCGTCGCCGCACCGCGCGCGACAGAGCGGACAGGACGATCGTAATATCATATGCGTGCGCGCGCGCGCGGGCGCGCGTGCGTGAATGTATGCGCGAATCGAAGGAAAGTGAGGTTATGCAATTGTTTAATACGATCGTACACGCGCTCGATGCCGACGCTCGATGACATGTGATTCATCGCGACGGTCAAACCGGGTCGAGTCCCGGAGTGTCGGCGCAGTGAACAAACGTCTGCGCGCCGCGCGCGGTCCAGTCGCGTTGCGCATCGAGTTGAAGTTGCGCGCGGATCGGACCCAACTAACCCAACGTCATATCGTTCGCGCGTTTAATCGCGAAGTGTCTTCTGCGGACGTGCGTGTTTGCGGCGATCTTCGTTCCGAAATGTCGAAAATCGGAGCGATGTCGAGATAATTACAATAACTTCAAGAAAGACGCGAGACTTTAAGTGCGAGAGGAAAGACACGCGGGAAAGAAGATTTTAAATTGTCCGAGAGAAAGAAACGAATTTGTTGTCGTGCGCGCGCGCTCGCGCGTGAGTGAGTGGTGAACTCGGATACTCCGGCGAATGCGCGCAAGAGGAACTCCGAGGAACTCGTGCCAAGCGTTGAAAGCACTCTTCCCTTTCTCCCACCGTGGCTACCGACTCCTCGCGCCCCTCTCTCTCCTTGACTCGCGCGCACGCCTTCCGTCCCCGCGCCGCGTCGCGCCAGCGTCGCCGAGCATCGCCGACGCGTGTTCCCGACGTTCCCATCTCGGTCTCTCGATCCGTCCGGCGTCTCCCTTCCGCGCACCGGTGTGCCGTTTGACGACCTCTCGCTCCCACCCGCTCTCTTTTCTTCTCTTTCTCCAGACAAGCGGCAGCACGCTGCCCTCGCTCAACTACCTGTTGTGACGTCCAGCGCGCTCGCGACGCACCGGGCAAATTCGCCGTAAATACCCAGCGTCACGTCGACGTTCACCCAGTGTGTTTCCTTCTGACCGACGACGTTCCACGTTAAACGTAATCAATCGCGGAGAGACTCGATATATACGGTGTTGTACGAACTATCTCTTTCGGGGACATATTTTCATCGAGAAGGAGAGAGAGAGATTCGTGCCGCGCAGACGGCCACCGCGGGTGAAGGAGGTACCCGATTGTGAAACCGCGAAAGTCGCTTGTGTGTGTCGCGGTTCCCCCTTCCATTCGGCATCGCCGCGACGAGAGTAACGCGAGGAAGCGTGAGGCGGAGCGAGACGGAGAGAGAATGAGAGAGAGAGCGAGGAGGACAGCACGCGTTCGTAAGATGGAGAGAGAAGGAGTGCGCGAGAGAAAGGACTCGAGCGGGCTCTTATCGTCAAGTTAGTCGCGCGCGGCGAACCTTCCGTCCCACCGTTGTCGAATCTTACGTTGCGCGCGTTCGCGAGAGTGACAGTCGCGAATCCCGTGACCCGTGTTGCCAGAGAGCTCCGCTCGCGTTACTCGCGTATCGGTACTGTGGACGTTTTCATCCCGGTGAGTCTAATCTATCTACTAAGTGTTATGGATTAATTGTGAACGTATAAATGTAACTATAAATGTGATTGTAAACGTGCAGTCACGTACGAAATGTGCGGGAATCGTTGTAATCGTGCGGTGTTTTGATATCTGTACTGGGAAGAGCAGATCGAAGGGAGAGAGAAAGAGAAAGCAGGCCGTGCGACGACGCGCGCATTATCGCGCGCACGGTCACGTGGATCGGGAAACAAAAGGCGAAACGCGACCGTGTTCATTGATGACGAGTCCGTCGTGTCGATGCCGCGCGCGCCGCGCCGGTGGCATCGCATTACGTTAACTCTGAAGTTGGCGCGCTCCGCGCCGTATATGTGCGTGCGCGCGCGCGAGGAATCTCCGGTCGTAATAACACCGAATTGAATTGAAATCGTTCGTTTCGCGTAACAGCAGTGGAATCCGTCGCAACAAATGCCTACGAGAGACAAAGGAAGAGACAGTCTTACCGTCTTGGTGAAACCAGAGTTTATACAGAGTTATATCGTTCTCGCGAGAAACGTGTGAAGCGGACTGTACGTGTCGATCTTGACCGCGGTCAAGCCCCGCGAGAGCGTGACACCGCTAGATCGCGCGGCCAGATGCTCCCCTGCGCTCGGAAATCAGGAGGTACAATTGGAATCGTCGGCACGCCAGTGGGGTGGATGCGGAGGATGCGCGTCACGCAAACAACGGTGAGGCCGATGGTAGAGGACGACGCGCGGTCGGCATCGCGCGTTACAATCGACCACCTTGGTGGCAATCATTGAGAACTGGCTTATCCTGCGGTGGATTTAGGGGGCTGTATGGAGGCCGGGGGGCTCCTGCCCCGACAGCCCCCGCAAGGCCCCCCCGGCGTCGCCCCTGGCACCATCTCTGTGTGCGCGGGCCAGGGCCCGAACGGGCACGCCGGCAACGTCCTCGGCCAATCCGCGGTTGCGATTCACGAATTAAACGCCGGTCAGCTGGGCATTACCAGTCAACAACAATTGCACCTGCAGCAGCAGCAGCAGCAGCAACAACAACAACAACAACAACAACAGCATCAACAGCAGCAAATGGGTCAAGCACCCGGTATGGGTGAGGTACTCACCCCGAAGAGGCAGGCGATCGTAGACCGTCTGCGACGAAGACTCGAGAATTATCGGCGCAGACAGAATGACTGCATCCCCAGGTTCGATCAGAGTTTCAACGGATTGTGCGAGCAGAACATACAGGACACCTTGGTGCTGAAGCAACGCTTCCTCGAGAGCAAGGCCAAGCGGCAAGCCAAGAAGACGGACAAGAAGCAGAACGATCCGATCGGTCTCTCCAACGTTCACATGGTGAGACTTTTTCATCTCTTTCACTCTCTTGCTGTCTTCTTCGTTCACTTCTTCTCTTCTTTTTCTTCTTCTGCTGCTTCTTCTGTTGCTTTCTGCTGCTCGATTTCGTCGTATCGAGCAGGCGTAGGTGTTCCTACGCCGCTGTGGGAATTCGAACTTGTTACAAAGTCGGCGTTTCTCCTTCCTTCCTTCCTTCCTTCTTTCCCCTCTGGGTCTTTTCGCCCTGGAGATGGAAACGCGCGTGAGTGACGCTCGTCGCGTTTCGCGACGAACATGTCTGATATATCTATATTCATATATGTTACCTGTGCCCGGAAAAAATCCCGAGATACTCGCACGAAATTTTGCTACGATCCTTCAGTAGGTTATAACATGTGGATGACTCTTTTTTTCTACGAAAATTTGCTCAATATTTTCAAACGCACAAGAACGATATTACCTTTTCAAAAGACGCGCGTCACATTGACGAACATATGTGATAACGCTTCATCATTGCATATCTGTTGCATAAAGTTCAGTATACGAAAAGTTTTGATAGTACTCCTTCTAAACTTTGCACAAATTTCATGTTTCTCTTGCTAAATTTTTGAAAGATATAAGTTGCGATGCAAACATATTGGAGAAACGAATAAACCTAGTTCATTAGAATCACGAAAGCAGAATTGATCGATTGTATTTTTGGTCTGCATGCGATAAATTCAGTCTCGAAAGTTTCTGGAAAAAGAACATATGTTGCTGCGTATTTTATCATTGATACAAACAAGCAATTGATTAAACAAGCATCTCTTATATAACTTATTCGATCGGTAAAACGGATTAAGAAGTCTATCTATATCGATATAATAAGATATTCGCTAAATATCTGAATTTTATACGCTGAATATCTTAATTTTATATTTATTAACGTTATTCAGTATTAATTTATGAAGTTGAATTATTTTAGTAAATAACGTGTTTATATCAGTCAGATTAAAGCAATTGCGTAAGATTTTTATTTTTTAATGTCAATAGTGTAGAAATTTCTTTTAAAAACTATTTTTAATCTGACAAAAAATTAATTATTCTTTAGGCAAGAATGTACATGTATATAAACATACATACACACATACACATATATATATATAAACACACGTCTTCCACTCTAAGTCCTTACCTTGAATATTTTGTAAATGACATTTACATGTTGCAGATAAAAGTTGTATAGTCTAAAAGAGAATAACTAATGATAAAAATTTTTGAAAAAATTGAATTTTTAAGGAGATCATAAAATTTGTATTACTTACTAAACCATATAATTTTTGTATAACAATTTATTGTTTATTATTTTAGAATCCCCTTAAAGTAAAGGTTATCATCATTTTTTATATATAATAGAATTATATGATTTTTTTTTACATAACAATAATTCTTCTAGTTATTCCGTACACAAAAGATTAAAATACTATATAAATATCGAAAATTTAATAAGTTATAATATAATTTTATTCTAGCATATTTTACGATGAAATATCTCGTAAACTATTCATTTTTTGTTACTTGAATATTTTTATGCATAGAATAATATATCATGAATTAATTGGTATAAAATAAACATATAGAATGTCTCAACGTGAAGGCAATTGCAAGAATAAATTACTAGAAAAAAATTTGTTAGTTCGATTTAATATTGATAGCTGACATATTATCTGTGGATACTGAGAGCAACACATTTTTTTCTAGTACTTCACTCTTGTATCGCCGTTGCACGTTGTATGCACGTTGAAAGGTTTTTTATTATGCTTATACTTATTTCGTAAATAATAAATTTGAAACGTGTATATTTCGAGAACAACAAATTCAAATAATACTTTGATACCAATTTTAAGCGAGCAATAAATTTTTATACTGGTACTTTTGCACTGATTGCACGCTGAAAAGCTTTTCGTTGCTATTTACACTTAGTTATTTCACAAGTATGAATTCGAAACTTGAATATTTCGAGAGTAACAAATTTAGACACCATGATATCAATTTTAAGATGTCTGTGAAGCTAATACTTTTACTATTAAAAAAAAGTACGCCAGTATGCCATAATTAAGTGTTGATTTATTGCTCTAGTCCTGAATTGTTCTTTTCCATTCGCAGGAAATTAATTTTAAAAGTGAGGATGATGTATATTAATAAATTCATAATCGGAATATTCTTAGAACAATTATTTCTAGAAACATTAAGATCTAAACTAACCCAGCAATTAATTGTTTTATAATTTTTAATATATCTTATTCTTTTATAATGTAAGCACCACTACACTTCTGGTAAGGTTTTTTTTTTTTCAACTTAAAAATGAATTTAGAATCAGAATATTTTTAGAGCAATTAATTCTAGAAACATTTTAAAACCTAAACTAGCCCAGTAATTAATTGTTTTAATGTACCTTACTCTTATACGCGAGCTAGCACCGCCACATTTCTGATGAAGTTTATTTAACTTAAATAATAAGCACAATAAACTCAAAATTAGGGTATTTTTAGAGTAATTAATTTAAACTTGACATAGGTAATTCTAAGAGTATTTTTCGGTTAAGGATGGGATCAGTCGAAATCAGATTTAATCAAAATGTTAAATAATATCGGAAAGATATAGTATCGTGATATTTAAAATAATTTTTCTGGAAAAACATGATACAACTAACTTAATGATGGAACAACAAAACAACATTGAAGATACGTTTTGTTTTTTTTTTTTAATTTAATCTTTTTCCTATGTCTGTACTAATTAGAAATTTAAGTTCACATAATTACTGTTTTTATAACTTGATTAAAGAAATAAAATTGCAAATAAGATAATAAAATAGTAATAAAGAGGTATTAAAAAATTTATGTTTATTGAGTTGTTACAAATATCTGTATCTATTTGATAGACATTAATTTATATGTAAGATTTTTCGCAAGTATTAGCAGCATATTCAAATAAAAGTCCTAGTACTACTATCCTAGTACTACTAAGTAGAAGTATGAATTTTTTCAAACAATTTTATTTCTCTCTCTCTCTCTCTCTCCCTTTCTCCCTCTTTCTCTTTCTAAAGTAAGCTGATTGCTATTTGATCGTGCAAGCGTATAAACTAAAAAAAACTTGTTTATGCTTTGATAGGAATCGAATAAAAGAGACTTTAGAATTTTTTTGTTTAATCGTATTAATCGTGTTTTTACTACGTTTGTCGACTAAATCGATGAATTTAATATGGCGTTAAAATCAAGATGGAACAGGTGGACGTATGGATCGTTAAGGTCATAGGTCATGCTAGTTTCCTGTAGGCGTTCGATTCGAGACGTCCCTGCGTTAACCTTGGCTTTACGTCAATGCAGAGGCGTTCTTACGATCGCCCTTGTTACGCATAACGTCATTGTTATGAACGTCCCGCTCAAAATGTTTACATAGAGTTTACCTTTTCACACATTCATATATCCTACACAAATATTTATCTTCTAAAACAAATTATGAAAATTATGAAAATAACAAATTATAATAGATGACCCAAGATGCATTGACGCACATTTTTGCGACGTAATTTAGTCCAGAGTATACATTTAGTTTTAGGAAATGCAAAATATTTTATAATTATTATAATTATTTTATAAAAAAATGAAGAGATTAAATAATATTCTAATTAAGAAACGTTTCCAAAAAGTGTCCGCTAAAAATATTGTCGAACATAATAGTTTCAAAACAAACATTATTAATATGAAAAATATTGCTCAGTAAACATATTGAAACATAAAATTATTCAGAAAACATGCGATGTAATTAATTCACATAGGTATGAATCAATGTACTATAGTATTTATTACTCTTTGAGAATACAGTTTATCGAATCGATCATCGATAATTGGGATTGCTTTAAAATTTCACTTGGATTTGTTGAAAGCAATTGGCTATTCAAATATGACAAAACGCGCTCTTTCGTTTGCCATAATTATTACGTTGTCAACAGCATGTACGGGCATGTGATATTAAGTAATACGTAAATGCAAACGCGTCACCGTGGGGGCGCGCTTTATAAATGTCGCGTGCGGCGCAAAGATGAACGATAACAACTTCCCCGCAGCGGATGACGTTGGGTCATCGGTGTACTGTATGTGTAACGTGACGTATGCACACCCGTCCTACGAATCACCGTCAGCAATAAAGGTGATAGGTAACACACTCGCGTCATACGAAACTGTTGCTAAGTTGGTATAATTAATTCGCATGTTCGTAAAGGAAAGACTGGTTGATATATAAAATGACGAAGAGATCGCGAGAACATTTATCAATGAATTTGATACCGGAAGTTAAAGTACATAGCTTGCGAGATTTCATATTTTTGTCGATGTACCTATTGTATGTATTTGCTTTCATTAATGAAGAGAAGGAAATTAGCTCTATACGATTTTATACGATTCTAAAGAGACGAACGTATCGATTACTTTGTGTAGATAAAGAACACAATTTCCTTAACGTTTCTATTAATTTCACCAGTCATCGTCAAATTTTTCATGCGTTTTGTGATATTTCAGCAATTAAAAAAAAACATATTGTTATAAAAAAAAAATCTAAGAAATAATAATTTTCTTATTCACGAATAGAATATACTTGTACACGTATTACCAAGTATTACGAGTAGAGAATTATTTTCTTTGTTCGCTATCTGTAGTCACAATGTTTACAAGTCTAATTCAGGTATATAAGATTAACGTATCTGAGATTAATCATTTCGCCAAGGAACAAAGTCACCCGTGCCAAGCAGCTTCGTACTCCGTTCTCGTGATATCGTCCGATTGATAACGCATTATCACCAACGTGAAACGGTGGAGTTGGACGCGAGAGGTGGGAGGGAATCGACAGGAAACATTACTCGACACGATGTAACAGGATCGCCGATAATCACGCGTACTCGCGCAGTTTCATCCTCTCTCTCTCTCTCTCTCTCTCTCTCTCTCTCTCTCTCTCTCTCTCTCTCTCTCTCTCTCTCTGGTTTCAAAGCTACCTCGCGTACGCGCACGTGTCCAGGTCGCAGTGCGTGGAGCTGCGTGCCCCGCGTTCCACTCATTCATAATCGTAGTGTCGGCGCGCCACGAACAATGGTGCGCGTGAACGTCGGGCCACCACGAATGGCGGGGGAAAGCTGTGGGAATCGCGATTTCCGCCGAGGAGCTAACCAAAGCGGTGAACCAGATCCTGAACGCGAGCCGCTCCTTCCTTTCGGCATTCTCGCTCGACCCGCGTGCTCTCAATATATTTGTCAAATCTTGGAGAACGATTTATGCAACATATATTGTAGATCGACTGTTGAAATTTTTAGGGATAGAGTATCCATTAAATATGATTCTGCGATAATATGATAATGAAGAATTATAAAATTTGGTCTATTTTGAATGAGTAAAAAATTCGAAATATCAATAATTTCGTAAAGACATTTTATTAAGTTAAATTTTATTAACACAAGTCAATATCACTCTTTGAAAAAATTTCTCAAGTAATAGTCTCTAACTCTATTTTATAATATTGTAGAAAATAATACAAAATACAGATGGCTACGTGAAGTAATAACATTGTTATTCACGTGGGAATAGAAAAGGAACATGCATAATTTATTATTGCAGAATTATCATTTATATAACCGGATGCGAATACGCTTTCTATCTATATTATTTTAATCTAAACTGTTATCTGTATAATATACTGTGAATTCACTCCAACAAAATTTCATCGAATTATTAATGTTAATTTTATTAAAATTCGAATAATAAAATTGTTATGAAATACATTAGATATTTAGAAAATATCAAGAAAATTGTCCATGCGTTCTAGTACGTTCATACTTAAAGTTTATCAAACTTGAATAACACTTGAGTTATTTCAGTCACATGAGCAGAAGATAATTTGCACCACTGCTCTAGTTAATATCTCGTGATTCTCATGTTGAGTATAAATGAAATTGTTTCTGGTAATTATTAAAATCTTAATATTTCTTGCAATGTTATAGAAAAGAAAAATCCTTTTTAATTTGATAATCATTAAATCTCTCTTATTATGATGTCGCAAAGAAACATTGGTTTTACACATGTCTCAAGATATGAAATAAATTCTTAACATGCGGATCCACACGAAATTGATTTGTCATTTACTCGTGACTCGTCCGTATTCAAAGTCGTGAATGACACGTGTCGGATGTCAGAGTCACGGCTCGCGACAAGGATGTCATTCCGACTAGATCGCCAGCGGTGCTCAATCAGCGGCGCGCGAAACACGATCGAGCGAGCAAGCGATCGGTGCGGTATTGCACGAGAGAAGCTTGAGGTTATTTGTTCGCGTTCATTCTTATTCTACCTCGGGAGTGAGTCACTTGCTCAGCGACAAACGAAATCGACGAGATCAGTCGCAGTGGCACTCGCCCTAACGGATGAAACACTGTTGTTTTGAGCGATTTCTGTTTTGAATATAAATGCTCAATTCTGGCAATTGATAATTTCACAATACATTTTATTACAGAATATCGTATTCTACCTCATTGAATGTAGAAAACAAAATTACATAAAAGTCTTGAATTACAAAAATTAATCCTTTGTTGCATTTGTTGGCTATGTAGAATTTCGTACCTTCTCTCAGCGAATCTGGATCATTGAGTTTCAATGCAATTTTTAATACTATTGTTCCAGACTGTAAAAGAATCGAAAAAAAATTTTTACTTATGGAAGCTTTAATAGCGATTTTTTTATTTTATAAAAAATTGGATTATATTTGTTTATTTTTTAAATTTAAATTTAAATTTATCAGTTACAATTCATAATCGGAATATCCCTTGTCTTCAAAATCAACTTAACTGGCGAAGGATTAATTTATAATGTTAGTTTTATAAAATCAATTTATTCATTTTTTATAGTCGTATTGTACAGTTCATTATTGAAGCAAGTTTATTTATATTGCTCGTTCGTTTAATCTAAATCACACTTAAAAAAGCAGTTTTGACATTTTATATTAACCGGACTCATAATTGTGTAAATTTCGTTATTGTTTTAATCAATTGGAAATGTGCACCAAAGATAGCTTGATTAAAGCTTTCTATTTTATTTTATAATGATTCGTACACAATTATGTAACACTACAACCCAATTTGGCTTATAGTTCTTTATTGTTATTATTTTATTTTTAACAAAAAATATTTCTTGTATTTATTATCGTCTAACTAAAAATCTTGTAGTCTTTTCTTAAATTCCTTTAATTTTCCTAATATGATGTATTCATATTTCTATATTTTACGTAAATATTTTCGCGTATACTGAACATGCAATATGTTTAATATTGCGTATTATTAATAATATAATAGTGTAATTATTATATTAAACTTTTGAACAATATTTAGAGATTAATTTAGGGACACATAATTGTTCTTTGGATTTGTTTTTAATATTTCAGTTAGAATAAGAATAAGCGAAAAGAATTACGTGAACCATTCCTGTGCTATGCTATTGTATTCGTCGAATTTAATTGTTGTCGAATAAAAGAAAGAAAGAAACTGCAGGAAATAAGAGAGATTGCGGTATTTTAGTTATACTTTTCGGTCGGACGAAAACGACCACAAACAGTCACGTCTCGTGCGTCTCTAATATTACGCGAAATGGTCGCAAAAGATCTTAACCGACCAAGTGGATAGCAATTTGTTAGGACCAAAGAATTTTTGCTAGCCGTTTGTTGTATGCGCGCGCATATCCTTTTTCCATCGAGAGTGTTTCCTTTCGAACCGATCGAGAGAACTCAACATTCGTTTCAGCATGGTCATTATGCTGGCCCGACAACTCTCATTATGACCCATTAGTTGAACGCCCACCGACAATTTAGGACACCGTATAGATCTGAGATATTAGACGTCTCGATTACTCGTCTTCGTAGTGTCAGCCCGTAACAATCGAATTTGTTGCACGACATTTCACAGTTTTGTTGGGATTGTTTAGCAGTACGACTGCTAAAAGCTAGGCGGACCCAACCTTTTTAGACCCGTGTTTATCGTCGCATTTCTGCTGGAGAAATTGACTGAACCAATTTTGAGACGCGACACGGTTTAATAAATGGATTTTGAGACTCTCTCAATCTAATAACGTTAACTTATATTTGCAATCGCGATTCAACTGAGAAACACTGATAACATCTATCTTGAGACACTTACAATTCGAGTTCTTTTCACAATTCAACAATTGATTTTTGAGAGATGATTGTTTATGTACATATTTGTAATGTTTAAATCGCGTGTAATTTGAATATCAAATTGAAAAAAAATGCAAATATTATTCGAGCATGCTGCAACAGTTTTAATAATTTAAATATAGAGAAGAATGAAATGATCTTACTTAGGTTAAAAAAAAATAGAATTTTAAAGTTACAATTTTTTCAATTTTTTCTTTTAAAAAGATATTGTAGATTTAATATGATCGATAAGCATAAAATGAAAGGGAAAGACGTTTCGGGGCGACGAAGAAAACAAAACGAGGCCAGTCGGACTTTCATTCCACCTACAAGCGCGTTCGCTCACGAGGCCTGCGCGCCTCCGTCAAATCGGTACCGTTCAACCTTGGACGCGATACGACTATGACGAAAAAGACAGAAGATACCGGAGGTAGTGGTATCTGACGACACTAAGACTTTCCGTATGCATGACGATTTGCATCGCGCGTGAGCACTGTCGATTAACCGAATCGTCCACAGCAGTGGTTCTCACTGAATCACTGCACTAAGGAAGCACCGAATCCATATCAAGCAAGAATGAGCATTTACAATAAACATGGATAAACTTAACGAACTCTTTCTTTTAATATGCTGATAAGAAACGAAACATATTCATCGATGCAAGTTTGAGCGTTTGTGTTTGCAGCGCCATCACATCCACATTCATTGAAGTAAGTCCGTCATTCGCGCTGGTTCACGTTGTTTGTTTGTCCGGATCCGACTTTAAACTAGCGATGACGAACGGAATTTCGTGGAATGCCATTCATGTTCAGAACGAGCATAAGGACTGATAACGATCGAATTTTATCGTAACGGTTTCAGAAACTTGTTCGCCGTTGCATTTCTATATTTGATTTTCGCACGCATAAATGCGTTATACAAGAATTTCGATGCAAAAGCTACATTCTCTTCTTTTATCCTCTCTCCTTGATATTAGATATAATAAATGCGTGTCACTTCTTATTCCACATTTAAATAAAATATCTAAATGTGGAATAAGAAGTGATACGCATTTATTATATCTAATATCTAAATCCAGATAATTTATAATGTTATTTCAAATTTCAGAAAGCTAAGACTGAATTTTTTTATACAATATTTCTTATAAGGGTCCATTTTAATCACAATCTTATATCTCAAAATCCTTAAGTTTAAGACAACAATATTTCAGACAAAAGTTGCTCATTTTTTTTCATTACGTATTTTACAAGTTATGGAACTTAATAGATCAACACTTAGTTAATCCGCTATCTTAAAGCAATTAAGCTTGAAATGAAAAGAAGATGAGCTTGAGGATAATGTGTCAATCAAAATCATCGTCTTCTCTTCATCTGAACATCTAGACATCCTTGAGCGCGCAAAATTCTGGCCTCGTAATTTTTATTATACTCTTCCCATTCAAAAACTATTATATATAGTCTCGATATTTTTGTATTAGACTATTTGTTTTAAAATATTACAAAAAAATATGGCTTTAAAATATTTATTATCAGAGATGGTATAATATTTATTTTTAACTGTGTATCAACAATATTATGATATCTAATGAAATTAATATTCTTTGTAATGAATATATTTGATAAGATGAAAGAACATGATCCATCGAAAGAATGGTACGTGGCGTTATAATAACCGATTTATAAATAAATATGTTAATTTGTATCGAAAATTAGTTTCTTTTCTTTATTTATCATTCTCTACTATGTAATATCTTTAAATATTATAATAATTATGTGAAGTAATTTTTGTGTAATAACTACTTTTATCAATAGGCGTGATAACAGTTTCACTTTGTAAAGTTCGATAAAATTACAACGCCATCAGCGACTCGCTGAAGCGTTATCTTTGTGAAATGCAGATTGCCTTGTATTCGATTCGCAGAATTTCAAGGCTATATCGGCCAACACCGATGTTTGCGCGATAATCAGAATTGTATATGCGCGCAAGGTTGTCAATAATGTTCGAGGAAGCGCTTCCAGAAGACACAAATTATATTCAGACACAAACGCACACACGCACACAAACACAAAAGTTCACTTTGGCGAAGTGGTTGAGTAACATGCGAATTACCGCATATCGACAGATAAAACTACGCTAAAGCAGTATTTTGTAGCATTATCAGTGTTATTATCAGCATCGATACGCCATCGAAAATACCTAATATAGAATGTATGTGTTCACAATGTTGATAAAATCTCACAAAGTCTTAGTTGAAGTGTAATTATTCTTAAACTGTAATTTGTCGATAATGGCCACTTTAAGTGCTATAATAATGCTGCTATTACTGTCTTTGAACGTCACCTATTGCCAAGGAGAAATATCAATCCATATTTCAAATATTACAACACCGTAGATTGGAATATAATGCGCGTCGAATTCATCATGACGGTTTGCTCATTGTTGCGCTTGGGCGAAAGATAACGTTATCACGATAATTAATATAAGATATTGATGCAATTATTTTTTATTACTATATATATATATATATATATATTTAATATATATATATATATATATTAAATCCATATATTCTGATAATATAGTGCCTTTCAATAAGAGACACACATGACACGTGACACAGTGCATCATTTACACCCTTGTTGATCGCTAATATTAAATAGGGATGAAATGATCATTGTGTTGTACTGAGTCGTTTGTTGGAAGGCACCCTGTTATATGTATAGACAACAGTATACATGAACCTATAGGATATTACAATCGACGCAGTACTGGTAAACTATTGACCGAGTACTAGCTAAGTACTGAATGATGACTTGGACCTACTACTAAGAGATGATACTGGCCCAGTTATTTTAGCCAGTCATTTGCCAGTGATGGCCCAGTAGTGGCTAACAGAACCTTTGCTATCAGTCATAACGTTGGTTAAGCGTTGATTTCGTTGTAACTGCTAGTGAATTCCCTATATGGGAAATTAGAGATTTAAATATTAACAAGAATAACGCAAATAATTGCCATCTTTGACTTAATCTAGGAGGAGTCTTAATCAATATTAAAAAATCGCTGAGCGCTCATTGGATGGTAGCCTAATTATATCTCAAATTAAATTAGATATAAATGAATTAAAGTGCGAAATAGCGAGATTACATGTCACGAAAGACATTTTCGCGATCTTTTTTGTTTGTTCTCTGTTTAATAAGTGCAAGCGTGTTCCTCTGACGCGCATCCTGCGGGATCCGGGATATGCCGATACGACGTTACGCGACGAGATATGTAATGAACCTTCTTGGAACGTCGGAGACTGGAATTCGTGGTTGTGTTCCGACCACCCAAGCAGTTCCGCCGGACATGCCGAGCGCGCCTCTCGAACGAGTCGAAGTGCGATTTCGCTTCGGCTTGATTAAGTTTATGAGTGAATCGCGAGCGCGATCATAATCACGTACGCTGTACAGTCGGTCCTGTGTACCCCCCATCTTTCGAAACGCACACCTTAGCTATCTGCGTGCAGCTTTCTCGCCAGGGAGGGAATACGATAGTTGCTCTCTCTTCATTGCGAATAAATTGTAGATTTATTTAAAGAGGCATTATATAGGAGTGAATTATTTCACCAACTGCTGTATAAAATCTACATTACTCGAGAGGGTTTTTTTTTATTTTTTTTTTTTAATATAATTACTCGCGTGAGATGTTTCTGACATTTCAATATTATATCTGATATTAGAATTTTCATTGTCCTCTTTTATGATTTACATGTTCTTTCTATTTTGCAATCGATTTTGCCCTGCCAAAAATATAGGAGATTGTTTATAATATTGCGTATCCTATACAGAAACTTGGAAATGCATATTTAAGATAAATATAAAATAAAGTCATATATTTATCCTCTGTTTATCTTTATCGACGATCCAACGAATACCAATGAATTGAAAATCGATAAAGAATTATGATTTTAAAAAAATGAATGGGACCATCTTCGAGACCTTTCACCGGTGTTTCTCAGCCGTGACCAAGACGCAATGCAACACAAAAGCCTCGAAATGCATCCGCTGTTCCGAGAAACGTTCGTCTCGCGGACATTCGTAGGTCATTGGCGAGATCTCGAAAACGAGCACACTCGTATAATGCGTGCGTAGGTGGGTTCGGGCTTCTCTTCGCTTGTACACATGCGACCGTTTGATCGTCGCGTGCGAGGGACGAATCTTTCTCTTTCTCTCTGTCTTTCGGCTAGGTGATCTCTCTGGCACGTAATAAACACGGGAGCAAACCTCCGGCAACGATGCGCAGACCAGGGACTGTCGGAGCCCCTTAAGAGTCCTCTACATAAAAGTCGTAGATGGTCGTGGAGTCTTAAATCGTAAGAAACTGATCAATTCTAATCGGGTATTCTCCTTATATTTGATTGTGATTGGTTGATTTCCTACGATTTAAGACTCCACGATCATCTACGACTTCTATATAGAGGACCCTTAAAATGTGCTTACGTCTCTCTACAGAGAACAACGCGCTAAACACGGCCAGACACGCGTCGACTTGCTCGATCTCTGGGCGGCACGTTCGTGCGTCGCGTCGGCCGTTCGAACCATAATGCCCACCAAGACGTTTGCCCCTTTACGGCTGCACTCGGACAAGATGGAGGGTGTTACATTCCGGACGTATGACGCATACCGCCGAACGTGCTTCGGGCGATCCCTTTCCTTGCGACCTTGAGACTTTTCAGATCTCACGATGCTGTCCGCTCGGACATCGCTCGATTTTTGCTGTTCGGCATTTAACGGTTCGTTTACGATGCGCCTTTCTTATGGCGTCGTTATAGTATTGGGATAAAAGAGATCGGTTCCTATATCGTCTGCGCGCCACGAGGTTCCTTGTATTTTACATAATGCGCTGTATGATATGACAAGTATGCATATATAATGTAATGAGATTTTTATACGGACCGAGCCTATGCGAGAACTTGTATGGACGTGAATTTTACAGTGTCTTTCGGATTCTGTATTCTACTGATATCTCTTCTCGGCTGCTCACATAGCTCTCGAGAGCGCCCGTAATGAGCGACAAGCTTAATCTGGCCGGTCACGTACACGTTGGATGATCCGCACGACTATATGAATACGATATCTCTCGGCAAAGAGTTGAGGCTCGTCTCCCTTATAAAATCGACTCATTTTATCATTACTCCATCATTGAATCCTAATCGTATCCGAGATGCTCCTAGAGAGAGGTGGGGGATTCGTTTGTACAAGGATCTCTCTCGCACGCGAGACAAATAATAATTATGGTCATTGTAGATGGGAGAGCGCGAATCCACTAACCGTGATCATACATGAAGAAAATAAATGTTCCGCAATAAAGGATCTCGCTGTGCGCGCTACTGCCGACATGTAACGATTTACCGCGCCAGGTGCGGCGCGTTCTATCCCGCGACTTTCATTACTCGTGCCTGGCGACGTGCGTTTTAACGGCAAAAGAAAAAATACGGAATTCATCACGCGACGAGAGATGATGAAACGCGTTATGCGTCTAGATGAAGTTACGGATACCGGAGGTAATGCAGTGGCGTTGATGACCGTGTCGGCGTATACATCGCGCGAACATTTAACTCTAATTGGAAACCATTATTTCCCCGACAATCGTGAAACTGGATTCGGGCAAAAATACACGAGACGTGAGCTATCTACTGTGAATCTTTCCCCGGTGAAAATCTGTGTGCATGTAGGTTTGAAATACTCGATGATTTGAATGTCTAAATAATCGAGACTTTGATTAAAATTCCATTAGCTAAATTCGAAATACAATAACTGATTTACGGTTTGACATATTTATATCAGAGAAAGCTTGGTTTGAAAAAGATATTAAATGTGAAGTGACGGAATGCATATAGGACATTCTATACATGTTTAATGAAATCTAGTTTGAAAAAAGAATCGTGGTTGTTTACATAATGATTCATCCGACAGTTTAGAAGCTAGTTTAGAAGTTTAGGATTTCTCGACAATGTCTATTCTACGTTGGAAAAAATTGAGCACACCGGTGTAGACAATGCAGCCTCAAATTCAGGTTGCCCAGCGTGAGTTCTTTGTTATATATCTGTGCAGGGTTCTCTTGACAAAATCAAAGAGAGAAAGGAAGAGTATCGCCATTATAGGGGATACCATCGGAATAGTAATGTAATTGTCCTGAATATATTCCTCAGCTTTTTATCGTATATAATCGCGAATCTTACATATGTAACATCTATAAAAATAAGCACAACGAATTATTTCTGTATGTAACAGTACTTTGACATTTAACTTGTGAGTACTCTTATTTAATGTGGAAGAAATTAATTGCGTATTAATTATTATCTCGAGAGATATTTTGAAAATAAGCAATTTTTTTCAGGACTTATTGTCAGTTGATAATTAAAGGCTTTCTTTTCTCAAGATAGTTCAAAGTGCAATTTTCACAAATTGCTTTTTTCAAATTATTACAAATAATAGAATCATTGGATACTCACATAATAATAAAACATAAATAATCTAGGAAAACCTAGAAAACATGGAATTTCTTTTTTATCCTTGGAAAAAAAAACAGGGATTTTCATGAAATAAATTTATTAAATAAATTTTTAAATTTTAAATACTTTTAAATTTAAGTGATGTCTATCTTTCTGAAAACATTATTTCTTTGATTTACTTTTTTGATAATACAAAGAAATGTTGACAGTCGCAAGTATATACATTCGCCTATATATATTTATATACATTTTTGTGTGTCTCGCATATTTTTACAAAAAAAAATCGGGGTGAAAATAGAAGACAATACTTCATAAATTAGCTCACCGTTGCTATGTATATTTTAGTGAAATTTCCTTTTATTGTTAAATATAGGCTTCAACTGTAGAAAATAATAGATATTCGTGGAAACCTTTTCTTTTTGTACTAATTTGTAATATACATTTTGTTTATTTCACTCATTGCACTTCAATGCATTTTAAAATTGTATTAAAAATGTTAATGGAATTTTAAATAAGAATATCTGGAAAAGCCAGGAAATTTTCAGGAAATTTTTTTACAAGATTTCAGGAAACATCTTGTATAATCATAAAACGCGATGAAAGATTCAATAATATTGGCATGCGATAATTTGTAGATTATATCAATCAAAATTTAATTTGAGCTAGATACTAGTGCGAAGTGCAGATTGTTATTGATCTGTACACAGCTTGATTCATGTTTACTCGCGAACATTCGGCAGATATTAATAATTTCGCACGCAAATCGAGAAACAACACGAATTACAAAGCTAACATTAGAATATGTAACATTAGATATAAATGAGATTCGTTATTTTGCGCGTAGCTATACGAATAATACATTTGAAGAAATAATTTAGACGTTATATCGATTCGCGACATATCACTTCTCAGAACGATCGATTCGCACATATCAATTTTGTCTAACAAATGATATAGATAATAAATAATATTTTTCCGTCTTTATTCATTTATCTAACATTCTACATCTAATTTTCGACATGAAAAACTCTTTAGCTAATGATACATATACATATAACGTTCAATATTTTGTTGAACATTACTATAGAAGTGTATGGTATTTAGACTCTTAGACTGCAAGTTTCCTTTTTCTGAGAAATTAGAGTCCACCGGTAAAAGATCGCCATCACTTTTTAGAAGAAAAAGAATCGGGGTCGCGTGTGCGAACACAATAGAAATGCACATGTCGGAATAATTCGTTACGATCCTCGCATGCAAACGTTTTTCGCTCGCGTACACACCCCCTATTGTCGTATAGAATCGAAACCAGGCTACTTGGTATGAAATTGTTACGCTTATTACTACTGGCATGAAAATCGCCGGTTTAATGAGTAATCCCCTTATTTCGGCGCGCAACGGCAATATAATCACAGTCCCCGCGGTTTCCTTTCTTTTTACAATCGAGGACTTTAGTAAAACGGATATTGCATAACATTCATGCGTTGCACATCCGTCGTCTTCGGCGATTCCCCCGCGCTTTTGCGTGACTCGCACGGGAAACTTTCTCCTCTCTCTGCGGACGAGCAGCGTAATAAGAATTCGTACGCAAGAGATGTATCAATATATAAGCTTTATGTTCCAACTTGTTATTAAAATATTAATATTTAATTTAACGGTGTCTGTGAAGTTGGCATTTTATTAATTTAAAAAAAATAATGATTGTTCCGGTAACACTTTTTATTGTTCTTTCAAAAATAACAAAAATGTTCTGCATTTTTAATATCAAACAATCAAAAATAAAGAAACGCTTTTTATTAACTTCACGTTTGCAGCACGACATAACAGCCTCTAGAGTACCAGATGTGTCATCGAATATTACAAGTGTTTTTTTTTTAAGCTAGATAATTATTATATGACATTTCAGGACTAAATTTCAACAATTAATAATTTTTTACACAGGTTAGAATATTCGAACTCTACGGAAACGTGTCGACCCGATAATTTTGAGCATTTTTGACAATAGTTCTGACATGTTCCGTTCGAGTTCTATACGAATAAGTTATTATCAAAGTTCCGTTTTATAAACATTTTTGAACAATTTTAACTATTTTGATTTGTATATAACTGATGTAAATAATAATTAAAAACAAAAATTGATAGAGCTTTCACATTCAAAAAAATAATAAATTGAAAAAAATGATTAATTAGGTGCTAGGGTTGGTATTATTTTTGCCAACTCTCCAAAAAACCTAGGGAATTTTTTGGAATTTTATCCGCTTAAAAAAAACCCAAAATGTGAGTTTTTTGGGATTTTATTGGAGTTTTTTTATGAGAAAAATAAATTTTTTAATCAGAATCACATAAATGGAACATATTAATATTAAATGAATATATGTATAAAATAACTGAGCTAATATAATTTTAATATATCACATCGATTTTAATAATTATATATATAT
>NW_017259224.1:35484-42817 GCF_001594045.1 Atta colombica
AATATAATTTTATTTGAAAGTATATTTTATTTTAATTTTAGTTTTATAAATCCTCTTTATATGATTAAAAAAATTAAAATAAAATCAAGTGATTACTAAAATATTGTACGAGTTTTAAAAATCTGAAGACACAAATCTTTTTTTTCTTTTCACAAATATATCGACATGAATTTACAGTTTAATAGATGGAGAATATTCTAAAAATTATGTGTCACACGATGATCCTCAGAACAATGTTTAACAAGAAAAAATTAACAAACGAATCGACGTCAATAAATTATAAAAAATATCCTTCATCCGCTTCTTTCGGCATCAAATTTTTTGTCGCGTGTTGCAAACGAGAGCCACGCGATCGAGTTCTCAAATGCGACTTGTACGTGTTGTCGAAGATAGTTTACCAATTGCTACGGAATCGCGCGTAGAGATATGGAACGCGCGGAGAAGGGATACTCGATTCACAACAGTGGGATATTCTCGTGCGTGTGCGTGCATTTTCGTGAGATGCATTTCACGCGATGCTGATTCCCTCTCCCTCTCCTCTCTGTCTGTCTCTCTCTCTCTCTCTCTCTCTCTCACGCGCGCGTGCACACACGTATTCATTTCTTTATCGTTTCTCTCCCTTTCTGTTTCCTTCCCATTCTTACAGGCAGTTTGGGTGTCTTCTCTTTCTTTCTCCCTTTCTTGCATCCCTTCTTGCCCCGCCTAGAATACGAATGTACGAATGCACGCTTGCGCGCGTGTTCTTCTGTCTCTTTCTCTCGACGTTCGTTTCTCTCGTACTCTCTTTCTTTCTTTGTCCTTGCTCTTCCCTCCGTTCGCTAGCTCGCTCGCTCACTCGCTCGTTCGTTCGCGTGCGCATGGAAGCGATGCCACCCGTCCGTCGAGCGCTGTTGCCATCGCTTCGTCCCTCTTCTCCTCGGTGAGTACCTCCAGAGCTCCAGCTGAGTGTTCCACAGCGGTTTTCAACTGCGTCTTACGCGACGAACGGAACGAAGACTGAACTAGGTACCATTTCCAATTTTAAGCGCAAACGCGTAAATGCGAAAGGACATGAGATAGAAATCTATTTATTTTAAGGGAAATCCTAAATTGAAAACAATGTACGAATCTATTTGTTTCTACCTAATAACGGAAAAGAATTAGTAGTGAGAATAAAATAAATCTTATCGTGTACATTAATAATAAAAATGTACGTAAATGTACATTAATATTTAAGAGGATATTTTAGTCTATAAAGCACGAAAATGTCAGCCTTTTTTTTTTGAGAATTTTTTTAAAGAAAACTGCTGCACATATAATTCTTCTATATTTTTATACATTTATTTGTATGTCTAGTAACATGTATAAATTTTAGTATGTTAAGTGTTTGTTTATTATGTTACGTAGATTTAAAAATAAGATTTTAAAAACGTCGATGGTTGACATGATGATTGCAGCCTTCCAATTTAATTGAAACAAACAATTCAAAAAGGTTTTATGTTATTATGAGTGTGGCTATAGTCTGAATTAGAATGAAAAATAATGTAAATTGTTAAATTGTTAAAAACGGTTTTTAAAGTCAAATCTGTTTTTTAACAAAATTTTTTTAATTTAACATTTATGAAAACAGTTAATTTATAGATATCGCAGTAATTCTAGTTTATGCGAGAAATAGACATGTATACACGCAAAAGTTGAAATCGATAGATTCAGTTAGTTTCTGAGAAGTTGTGTCAACCTACTTTAAAAATATGTTTTCAAGAAAAATACGTTTAAAAGATTTTAAGAATATTTCAGCTACAATATAAAAAATTAAAATTAAATTTTCTGATCGATAATACTAGGGCCCTTCGACATTTTTCCTCTAACTCGAAATAAAATTTTTTACTTTTCTCCGGCTACGCTCCAGTCTACAGCTTTGAACGTGTGTCGATAATTTAAAAATTTATCTTCATTATTTTTACAAATATCGATAAAAAAATTTTTTTTAGAAATTTATTTTTAAGATTCTAAATATTAAAAGAAGTAAAGAAAAAGTCGATTTCTTTTGAAGCTCTAAAATATTTCCTTAAGTAAAAAATATAATCTTTAGTTCGATTCCAGCATTATCTAATATATGAAAAATTCTCATCAAATGCATGGCTCGAATGCAACACCTGTCTATTTTTGCATATACAATTTCTTGATACTATAAGGCAGTAATATATTTCTTTTTAAGTCAATATCCATTTCTGCCACGGTAGGCAGATATTATATAGTAAGCGAATGTGCGAGATTTGCTCATTTCGTGTGTTATATTAAATAATGAAGTTGTCAAAATTTTCATATGGTTTCTTTCTAAGCTGAGCTTATCTCGAAAGCACTTATTATCCATCCTTCTCCCCCTATCTAATTTTCTCTCTGATTACGGCGATGTCGGTTATCTACTTTCCGGATTTTATTTAGACTCAGAATTAGGTGGCTTTTCCTACATCGCTACTCTTGCGTTACGAATTGTTTCGTCAACTCTACTTTGTTACTTGGTATCTTGCGCGATCCACTCACGATTGCATAAATCTGCTCAATTATCTTATGAGAGCAGTGTGAAAAAAATGCAAAATAAATAATATAAGTCGTTAAACAGAAATTAAAATGTGTACGTAAAAACTACTCATTACATACGCCACTTGAAACGTCGCAATGATATCTTTATCTACAAAAAGTACTATTCTTGTTTATTTCGAATCCAATTTTTTATTATGCGACTAGTATATTCTGAGTGTATCTTCAGATGGAATATTTGTTGCGTTATGTAAAAATATGATTATGCAACGTCGATAATATCCGAATTGCGATACATGCGGATACTATCCGAGTTTGTTACTAGGTAGATCCATGTATCACAGCTTGAAAATTATCGTTGACCCAGTTCTTGGTTTTTACGTCCCTGCTTGCGACGTCTCCCCGTGATAGGCGGTCTTAAAGTTGGTGAAATGAGGTTAAACCACCATACGAAAGCCGCGCTCATAACCATATGGTGTCTGCGGCAGTGTTTTACGCTCAGGTAAAGTCGGACGCGTAGTCATATAGTTCATATGGTAGCGAATACCGCATCAATTCCATGGCATCCTGCCGGTGGATAAGGTACCGAACAAGGGGATGATAGAAGAAAGGGAACGAGGCTTCGCAGTATCAAGGGGGGTGCCAGTTTGACAGTGATCCTCAAATCACGTTACTCTTTACGACTATCAGAAGACAGTTACACAGACATTTTTTGTTTCTAGAAAGTATTATGCACATAATTCGCAAATAATTCATTCAATTAGCAAATAATTATAACATTATCATGATTATCTTACAAAGTTTAACGCATGATTGCAAAGAGACAGAAAAGAAGAGTAATTTGTACAAACATACACTGAGAAACCTATTAAATTGAATTAATTAATTTCTTGTTTGAATATGGACAAACAAATCCTTGGTTGATGCAATAAAATAATTTAGTTGAAGCATTTGGTTATTGTAACATTTTACTTGTTTCTGATAAACATTGACATCTGATAAAGTCGTTTACAATAATCAAATGTTTGGCTTCAACTAAATTATTTTATTGCATCAACCAAGGATTTGTTTGCCCATATCCATAAACAAGAAATTAATTGATTCAACTAAATGGATTTCTCAGTGTGTGTGTGTGTGTGTGTGTGTGTGTGTGTGTGTGTGTGTGTGTGTGTGTGAGAGATTTTTTATAATACTTTTTATAAAAATCGGATCCATTATGTAAAACGGTCTTTGCGTAATTATGCAACTCATCTATCGATTACGCGAATGCATCTAGCAGGCATCGTTAGGTCATGCAAAAACTTGGCAGTTTTAATTTATATGTGATTACTCAATGTCACATCACGATACTAATGCATTGCGATTGCTTAAAGTAATTTGTCTACAATTTTAACAATTTAATATTGCGTGCATAACGGAGCACACTTTGAGAATGTAACAATCGTTTTACCTCTTACGTACTGGTACGTTTTTAAAATTCGATAACTACATATTGTATGAGCCATTTTGTAGTTTGTCAAGCGATATCGCTTTGCGAATGTTATTTATTCAACAATATGTAAGAGCGCATATATCAATAGACACTTTTCCAATGCGCCGGCGGTTAAAGGGTTAAGCGGTTACTGTATTGTTACTCTCGAGAGCTCGATAGCCGCCAAGTATCCCTAACATGACCAGGCAGGTATTTATTGATTCGATGATAGTGGTCTATAGCTAGGTCTGATGTAACTCCAGAACAGAGTAGAAAACTCAGGGGTTGTTGGCACCATGTTGGATACAAGAGACAAAGGTAGTAGAGACGTAAGCATTACTACATCTGAACTATTCCAAAGAAAAAATATCAACGATATGTTTATTTAGACCAAACATTCGCACATCTTTTTATTGAGTTTTATTGATCCGGAAAGTTCGTGCCGATTTTGAAGGAAAATTGAAACGCAGAAGATTTAAATTTTAGTATACATTTATTAAATTATATAGATTAGTCGGCACGAACTTTCCGAATAACCTAATACTATGACAATTGAGTGAAGTCATTGAGTGAAATCGGCAATTTATCTCTCCGTCGTCTAAGTTGAACTCTCACAGTCGATATTTTGAATATTTTGATTATAAATTCTGGTATATAATTTTGAAAAATTAATAAAATACAGTCCATTTTCGATAGTAAAAATTCGTTGTTAAAGCTTTTACAAATATATAAGTTTTTTTCAGATTTTCATGCAATCTCATGCAAAAATAAAAATCTGCACTGAAGCTCAAAGACCCAGATTGAAGGTACAAAATTCTAAATGATCAAAAAAACAATTTCAACATTTTTCTTGTTTTATTTTGCAACAGAATATTTTCTGTGTTTCTAACAATAAAATATGAAAATAAATTTTCCGTTTTCTATTTTCAATCTTAAAATGTCCAATGTTTTATTTTACATTATAGATGGAATATACTTAGTTTATGTAATTAACTTATTTTGATATGAAAACGTGTTAAATGATACATCTTATTTCGAGCTTTTATTAAACGCGAACAGGAAAATTGGAGCGATAAACTTGCACTTTGTGTACTTTTGTGATTCGATCATATTACATAAAATTCACACAATATCACAGTATAATAAATTATTAAACAAACCATTCAGGCATTTTAGCGGCCGCTTATGCGCGTGCTAAATCGTACTCATCGCACGTTCATTCGTGCATATTGAGACGGAAGCGGCGTGAACGAAATAATCTTAGCCATTAGAAACGTTTGACAGGCACGGAGTGACACATATTTTTCATACCGTATATCATAGGCGCGTATTTATAAGCGTGCTCTTCCGTCCAATATATTGAAAACAGTAGATTTATTAATAAAAAGCAATTACGTCATTTTTGTTCTATAACACACTTTGCAATTTTTTTTTTTTTAATAAAAATTGATTACATGTATAACGTATTCCGTCACATATTGTTCTATACATAGTATTAACATGCAATGACTATAGCAGCAGATTCATTGGTTAAACCATCACCGAATAAAGTCTACTTTTAATTGCAAGGTTTATATAATAACTTGGACATTGTCAGAAGACAAGCTTTATAACTGATATTAAATCCAACTACATATTACAACAAAATAATAGGACATAGATTAATGGTTGAATTGTTGATAACGAATATAGTATATAATAGTAGTTATCGTTGCTTGTGCTAAAACATATGTTATGACGCTCCATTGCGTAATTCGTGGCGCGCCGCATTGAGATGAAATAATGGATGAAAATCTGGATGAAAATGGGACTATTTCGTATTTAATTATATTGGATAATCGAAATTGTTTCGGGAAGCTAGCATAATTGTGTAGATGTTAATTTTTCTCCTTTTTACAAATTTTTCTCCTTTTCTTACTTTTGCTTTTTCTGACGTTTTCGATTGCGGAGAGAGACGAGAGCTGCTCGCGAAACAGGGAGAGTTTGTGGTGCTGCGACGCGCCCATGTCGGCGAGAGGAAATTAGATTTGCCTGTTTAATTTCGTTCTCCAAGCGTGCGTAACTCCAAATTGACTACAGTTTATTTATCGGGACAAGCTTCCGAATTCACGATTTCTACGGATAGCACCAACTAGATCGATGCGAACGTCTTTTCTCGGTGTCGTGATACATCGATGTCGAGCAGCGATTTGGACTGGCGTGATTTAGGGGCAGTTAGTTTAGACTACAAGTCTGAGTCTTTTCTCCATACATAGACAATCGAAATTGTTAAAACGGATTTTAATTCTCGATTAAATCTTTATAATTTGACATACTTACTCGTAAATCGCGAATAATAACATTAAAATGACAAATCGCACGGATTTGCTGTATTCATTAGGTATTCGACCAAAAGCGATTAAAAGGCGAAAATATCAGAGATGGAGCGTCATGGTACCTTTTGTGCTCTTTTATTCTCTTTAATATTTCCATTCTTCCAGTTTAAATCAATAGTGATGGAGATAATATTCAGGCGAAATCGTGCTTAATCAACCAGTCTATGTGGCTGTGATTATAGTTCTGTATGGAAATAGAGTTCCAAATTGTAAATATCTATTGCTTACAGAAACATATAATATATATAAATACATTATGATAATGTATTTTATTTAAATGGATCTAGTATATTATATGAAAATAGAGAAAGCTATATAAATTACTGCTGAATTATTATCTAATGAATTATTGAATAATTACCATTACAGTCCTATCGTGCGAAATGACACGCGTAACAGCCTACTATCAAAACAGATTCACGCTACTTAGTCATCTAAGTGGTAGATCGTGATAAAGGATATTGGCGATCGTGGGTTGTCGCGAAGTGGCAAGAGGACGAAGAGAGAGAAAGAGAGAGAGAGGGAGAGAACGAGGAGAAGAAGAGAGAAAGGGAGTCAAGAGAAGACCCATAAAGCGAAGAGTATGAAGGGATAGGTCGTTCAATACTGACCATTTCATACGCCTACGTGTTTTTCTTGATCACTTTTTTTTATCTTTCATAGTTTTTATGATTCATTTTTTACTTTCTGAATATTATAGCATCTATCAATCAATTCTAAAACCTTTTCGTCCGATCTATTGTACTTTCATAAAATCGTAAAAGCTCGATAACATAAATGTCGAACATTCAATAATTATAATAACACTTTAATTATAAAAGGCTGTAATATTATGTGCCTGTTATATTTTGCTGTTTCAGGTGAGTATTCGCAGCAGTGAAATCTTGATGTTTTAGATCATGATCGTTGACATAAGTGAGTTAATGATGAATTTCTTATGATTTACGTCCTGCTATATATATATATA
>NW_017259224.1:42917-45734 GCF_001594045.1 Atta colombica
TTATAATTACATATTACTATTACTATTGTATAATTATTACTGTTATAATAATAACAGTAACTATGTAGTTGGCAACCTAAAATGATTATAATTATAGTTATTATAAAGTAAAAAATATGGTTGTCTCAAAATATAACTATAAAATTATAGTCACTTGAATCATTTTTATGGTAATTTCACTATTTTATGATTATAATAATTATAATTATAATCATTTTAGATTGCCAATTATATACATAGTTACTATTATTATTATTATAGCAGTAATAATCATAATTGTAGTAATACGTAATTATAGTTACAAATTTTTCTCTTAGTGTACAATGGAATATGAAAAATTAAACGATAATAATTAAGAATTTGGTTTCGAGAAAGATATTTTATAAATGTATATCTTTGTGTAGATACAGTCATCGAAATTTTAGTGATTCCATTTGTTCAAAATAGAACTCAAAAATTTTTTTTTATTGAAACCAATTCTCTTCATTTTGTATGTATTCTGATATTGAAGTGAAATCAAGTGAAAAATGAACAATTTATAAATACATTGTATTTTATGCTAATGAATTTTTATGTGAAAAATATCTTAATTCTAAGATATGATTTTACTTCAATGCTTCTACAGAAAAACGATAAAGATTAGTTTATATATTTAAGATAGAGGCATATGGTTTTATTTAAAAGAAATAGGAATGACCTCACGGAAACTCTATTCAGAACAAGGATATATTTGTTCTATCTTTAAAAGTAAACAATCCCTGTCTGAAACATTTTTATTGACATCGTGGTCTCTGAGACGTTCTGTTATGTTGTTTAAAATGAGACATTCAATACACAACGATGATGCAGAAAATCACATTGTCCGATTATCGATTTATGTTTCATAAACAAATTTCAAAATTCAGCAATGATGCAATTATATGAATAAATGAGATATAAAAGAACAATTATAAAACGCGCGATTAAATTATTATAGTATATAAACTTATTTACAAAAAATCAATTACTAGTTGCAGATAGATTGCATTTATGTTAAGCCCGTTTACAATTGCATAACCGTAGTTGTAGTAAGAATTTACTAATCACAGTTAAATATTTTCCTTATATTCGACTGTGATTGGTCAATTCTTACAATTACAATCACTTAAACTATGCTTACGCAATTATGGAATAGGCTTTAAATAAATATCCAATCTTCTTTATATAAGTAACTGTATATAATTGTATATAATTGTTACAATCTGTTCAATAAGAGTGCAACCAATTTTTAACTATTTTTTGTAAATGAAAAAAATTACATATACGCTGTACAATCATTACAACGCGTATTAATAAGTCGTCCAATTACCGCTCTTGTCAATTATTATCAACATCTAATAAAAACGGATAAACTTTTATTTGGGAATCGTTACATCAAAAACTTTTGAACGAACAAGTGGAAGGGTTCATCCTCTCTGACACATTATACAGAAAGTTTTAGTTTAGTTTTAGTTTGTCTAAATTTTGCTAGAGAAAAATATATTTCACGCATACATTAAAGATTTGAAGCTGCTTTCTTCTGTGCGTATCTAAAAGGATCGAAAATATCATAAAAATGTCTGTAAAAGGTCTGTAAAAGGTCTGTAAATAAATATAAAAAGCGGCATAAAACATTAAATACCATCGATATCGATTTGTTGGACCGTAATAAAACATGCAAGATGTGTTTGAAAGTTATGTCAGTCATACTTATATTGAATAAACTGTATACGGCAGAGAACACAATTCAATTAACAAAAATAATCAACCGGTCAACTGTAGTTCTTTACGTTTTGTTTAATTATTAAACACTTGATTTAATTAGTTTGGTATCATAAGGTGCATTTAAACCTTCTTTAATAATATTAAAAAACAGCTTACGTGTATTTTGTATTTACTATATTTACTCGATTTCGCTGAGAATGATAAACATCTTTCTCGCTTTGCTTACAATTCTAATGCGATGCAATGTTATGCAACTTCGTTTATTAAAATCATAAAATGTGAGTGAGTTTTTATGTGATGTGGAACGAATAGCAGACTGACGACGTACGACTGATGATCTGCGACAAATCCGGTTGACAACCACTGACAAACAGGAGGCAGCTGAGCGGACAAAGAGCGAACGGTTATTGCAGGACGACAGTGCAGACTCGAAGCCGGCGTGCCCCTCTCTTCGTTCGTCATTCCACTCTCTATCTCTCGTTTCTTATGTCATGTATCCCCTGCATCTAAACCTAAACCATCTAAACTACCTACACCTATGCTTTCTTACATTCAACATTGATGAGACTTTTTGAAACTAATTGTAAGATATTTGTATTTTCTCGGACGTTATGCCTATTATATACCTCTTTGGAATAACCTTGATGCATCTTTTTCCTGACTACAGTTGTATTGTATTATAAGGAAAAAAGAAAGAACTATGTGTGATTTCTTTGTTCACAGTATATTGTCATATAAGAAATAAAGTAAGCTTTCTTCTAAAGTTGATGAAATTCCACATTTTTTAGATATGTCCATGTTAGAAAAAAATTGGTATTTTTCCCCTCAAAAGTGACAAAAATTTTTTTCTATTAAAAATACTAAAATAAACAAATTTTTATTATCAATATTCAAATTTAGTTCTAGTAACTACTCTATTTTAAAACGTTGATTGAGAGAATGTTTTAGCTTCATTATTATGAAAATAAAATATATTATATGTTAGGAATTTACGTACCAAATAAATTAATTTTTGGTAATAAAATATTAAGTAGATAGTAAATCCAAATTAGATGTATATAAAAAATTTTAATT
>NW_017259224.1:45834-64161 GCF_001594045.1 Atta colombica
GGGAGAAACTCATTTGATCGAATCAAAATTTTTTGGTTGCATATTTTGTTGATTGAGTTTATAATATGTTTGCATTAATAAAAAATTACCTGATATCAGAAACAAATAAAATGTTATAATAACAAAATTTTTTAGTTGCATGGGTTTGTTTCATCAAAATTTCGTAGTAATGATGACAAACGCACTGTCTTTCATACAATGACTTCGTTCAGCAGACTAAGCTACTTATTGGTGTATTCTTTTAGAGCATCCAATTAGAATTTTAGATCTAGAAGAATACATCAATAGCAACGAGCGCTCTTTGAGACGGCTGAATGCGTCCAATATTTGTTGTCTAGTGCACTAAGCAGTACGAAACATCGCCGCTAGTGGGATGCACAGCTAAGCATTCTCTTCTAGCTAACAATAAGAAAAATATGACGCAATTCATTATAAATACTATATACCCACAAGGTACGACCATGTCGAGTGAACTCTTCTCTCTTGTGTGTCAAAGATATCTTTCGGGTCTATATTAGAATTTCTATCGAGCTAATAGTTTCCTATTCCGAAAATTCTTCAGAATTATTATATATACATCTTTAATCGAGTTATATAAAGCATTAATGAGGCTTTCGAGAATATTTTCTGTATCGAGACAACCATAATCTTAGTAAGAAATAATATTCTAATATTCTTTGCAACATCAATTTTTTCTAGCAATAAACTTAGACGGTTGTTCGACCTTTTGCCAAATTTTACCTGTTGGTTAAGAAGCAAAATTACCCAATCACATTGCCAGATTTACCTAATAGGTAAAATTTATCAAAGGTGGAACAATCGGTCCTTAATCTCGTGTACAAAATTTAAAGTTATAAAATCATTTTATATGATATTCAGTTTCGAGGAAGGAGGAAAACTGCATTGTACGTGAGAAAAATTTATCGATTTATGAATCTACATAATTACTGTTATATTTCGAACTCGCGCAATAATATTTAGCTGTCTATTCTCTCTTTTTTTCCTCTTTACCATCGATAATCTTTTTCATTTACTTTATATTTCATTTATTTTATAAATTGGAAATGAACAAAATTTGTTCTAATAGATTTTATTCTAATAATAGATAACAAATAAAAGAGACAAGGTATAATTTATTCATAAACATTTTTATATTCGATTAATTCGATTAATCGTTTATTCGATTAAACGATAATTTTAATAAATTTTTAACTAAATAATTATTCAAATGATATATATTTGTTATCAGTTATTTATACGAATAAAATGATTATACAGAATATCCTACTAAAGGTGTCCATATGTATGTTACAGATTGTTATTTCTAAAATTAAGCGAAGTATAAAATGTTTTGAACGCATTATTGGCATATTAGGTACTCAGCCAGATTCGGTTATCTTAAAATGATTCTACAGTAAATCGAGTTACTTAGAAGTTACTTAGAAGTGTCTCATTTTTTAATATAATGAAGTTGAAGTACTGAACTTGACGTATGCAAAATTCTATGGCGGATTATCGATGAAGAGAGAAAAAAAGTTGGAAATGTAACTTTTAACGTATAATGTATTGTTGTGATAAATAAAAGTCGGAGGCGCTTCTTTGCTTTTGATTAACTGCATATAAACATAGTTACATAGTTTTCTCTAGAAAAAAAACGAATTATATATTTAATAGTTAAAAAATTACGATTATAATGGTCACAAAAAATTGAATATTCTGGAAAGATATTTAATGTTGAAATAGCAAAATATCGAATGAAACTTCTTTTTATTTTATTATTTTTGCATACTAAATATCATATATTTTATACTATTTCCTTAAAATATACACAGTTTTAATATTTTATCCAAACTATGCAGACATTTGCGATTTGAGCTCTAGTGAGGCATCCTAAATTTTTACTTATACTCTTGAAGCAGTAAAAGAAAAAGCGATGTTGTTAGTTCTGTGAAGGGTAAATGGAAAGTTAGAGAATTTCATCTGTTTGGACTAAAACAGGTTTTTCTTTTTTACCGTGGATAATTCAGAAATATAGGTATATATTTATTCTGTTCATTTTCTGTCACGTCAGTCATTAATTACGTACACTATTGGAGAAACATCTCTTATTTGTAGTATCGACAACCGTCATGTAGATTAAGCACTTATTATAAATCCAACTTGATTTTCGTGCTCTCCATTATTCGAAAACTACAATAACTGGTCTCCTCTATCTCGCATTTTTAACGTTTTTCAAGATGAAGATAATACATGCACGCTTCATTCACAGATCATACGCCATCTTGACTTTTTCGTAGACACTTAAAAAACCAGATTTTTGAGATATTCTCATAATACTAGAAAACATGTAAGAAAGAATTTGTCATGCATATACCGCCGTCATCTTGGAACTTATCGAAAGTGCGAGACGATCATTTATTCCATGCATTCGAAAATGCATTCTGGAAAATTTTTCCCTACAATAACCTCTCTCTCATTTTGAACAACTTCTAAAATAAATAAATATCTTCGTTGGAAATACTGGAAGAAAATTTTTCCTGATCATACGTACCCTATCATATGTTAAATCGCACTTCTTCCTTTTGCTATTTTTATTATTTTGCTATTTATGTTATTAAAAACAACGGAAATACTGTAAATATTCGAGTTATTAGTAGAGTACACTTTGCGTGTACACACACACACACACACACACACACACACACACACACACACACACACACACACACACACAACACACATACATACTCTACATACATATCCTAAAAAAAGAAAAAAATATATGCCAATGCAAAAAAGATATCAAATATTATATTTTATTTAATAAAAAAACAAAATAAATACAATTAGCCAAGTCTTTCATAACGCAAGACACATTAAAACGCAGTACTTTAGGACCAATATGTTTTCATAATACGGAAAATACTACATTAAATTAATAATTGTTTACTAATCTCGTAAATTTGTTATCTATAATTTCTATTTCTAAATATTATCAATATTATTACATATTATTTCTCTATAGTTTATATCATGTCTATTATTTGTGAGTATATTTTCTCACAAACTATGTTACTATGCATATATTATATTTATATATAAATGTCTATTATTTTAATTTATAATGCAAATACTGTGTTGAGACAAGATATTCATACAAGTGCAATTAATTTAATTCGGCAGGTCAAATTTTTTTCTTCACTATAATTCAGTTGATCATTTTCAGAGTCACTTTCAATCTGTTTTATGTGCTTGCGTGAAATACTTAACTAATTGCATTTATTTTGTATCCGTTTTGTATTAAAAGGAATGTTATATTCGATATCTTTTTCATGCATTTGGCGAATATTTTTTCTTTTTTAAACAGATTTTTTTAGGGATTTCATTGCTTTTTATAAATTTTTGAAAACAGTTATATAGAATTTAAATCTTCTAAAAATAAAAAGATAATAATAATAATAATTTTGTATTTATTGATATATTTTAAGTTAATAATATACAAAAATAAAAAATTAAATTAATTGCCTTCCTCGCTTTCACTCGGCGTCGTCTGGCGTTGTCCGACGTTGTCCAATGTCGTCCAATGTCGTCCGGCGCAGGAGAAAAATTAAACACAATTATATTTTATTATAGATTTTCTAAAATTTGTGTTGTATTTAAAATGTTAAAAATTATAATACATGAAGATAACAAAAAATTCATATAACAAATCAAATTAACAAAGATTCTTTATAAATAAAAAAAAAATTGGAAAGAATAAGAGCACTAGGAATCAGGCGTAGAAGATATCGCGCAAATAATACACTTATAAAGCGTAAAACTTGTTCATTCTACTAAAACGCGCTTACATGTTTCGGCTCAGTTTTGAGCCTTCCTCAACAACACAAACTAACATATATAAACTGTGAATAATTTAAATCGTGCGCGCGCGCGCACACACACAAACACACTCCAATATATTAAGAACTTTATAAAATTTTGTATATATTGGATTCACTATCTTGAATTTTATTTATTATGTTAACAGCAATTTTATATTTACCAACCTCGGAAATGTTATTAAATAAATGCATAAAATAAGATTAGTACAATTTATTTATTCGGAAACATACATGATATTTTCGATTTTCAAGAATTTCCGAATTAGCAATCTTCTCTAAATCACGACTTTAACTATTAATATTACAACTTGTGTATAGATGGCTCTAGTCTATGGCCTGACTTTTTTGACACAGTAGACAAACACAATAGACTTATGTTTTAAAGTTTTCTAAAGCTTGTCATACATACTTTCAGTAACAATAAGGTTTTCGACCAATCGCGTTTGTTCGATTGTTACGGTTACCGACGATCGAATCGAGCAATGTGATTGGTCGAAACCTTATTGTATGAAAAGTGTTAAGACTTTCAGTTTTCAGTTGTTTTCCGGCATTTCATTTGTGTACGGCAAAGAAGCACAAGCAAAGTATAGTTCGTCAAAAGAAGCTCGGATATAATTTTAACAATTCGTTGATCACATAGGAAATATTAGTGAATACATATAATCAATGAGTGAATAAAAAATAATTGCGATTAATGAAAGCCTAATTAAAGCATAGTGAGAAAAAATTTAAAAATGATCAAATGATATAAATTTTGAACTTATTACTCTGATACATTTTGATAATTTGCAATCGCGTTATTAAAATCGTGGCCGTGTTGTGAATTTTTCGATTAATTTTTCGCATAAAGTGAAGAAAGTGTTCAATAAAGACAGAAAAGGAGTCAATTTCTCTTAAGGCTCGATTACACCATCATTACTTTGATTTTAAGCACAGCTTAAAACTCATTCTGTCTCTGTCTCTGTCTTTCTTTCGTTTTGAAACGAGACGGAGAGAGTTTTAAGTCTTGCTTAAAGTCAAAGTAACATTGGTGCAACTGGACCTAAGAGTTTGTGAGTAATAGAGAAGAGAAATTTTCATTTCAGTTCTTTGTTTGATTGCTTTCGTCTAAGATGCGACACCCGGACAGGAAAACTTCGAATAAAAAGAAAAAAGCTTCGAATAAAAATAAGGTAAGGATCTCTTTCCATTTAATCGCAAATCCTATTAAATTTAAACAAATAATAAATAAAGATAAAACGGGCAATTAAGAACCTTAATACGTAGTAATTGGTACGTTATTTTATAAAAATATATTTCAATCGTAAAATCTTAACTATAGAAACTGAACGTTTCGGCTCAATTCGGAAAACTGTGATCAATTTTCTTGCTGCACTCAATTTCTTGGATGTTTCGAAATGTATTGGAACTATTGGATTTGAGACTGCTGAGGATGGCTCGAATTGAGCCGAAACATTTAATTTTTATAGTTATGTAAGATTTACGATTGAAATATATTTTTATAAGATCACACTAATTATCGCGTAAGGCTCTTAATTGCTCGTTTTATCTTTATTTATTATTTGTTTATAATATCTCAAAAGTCCAGACCGCGGTTCAATTCACACTCATAACGCTTAAAAATCGTTTCATCCTTGTTGTTTGTTAAACGAAGACAAACGTGCATTGTCAGCATGAATTGGACTACGTCCACAGATAAGAATCGATATATTTGAAGTATATTTGAAGATGTTATTTTGATTAAAACCAATCATATATGTTTTCTTAATACGTACAGCTTTTTAGTTTTTGTATTCATATATTTTTCTAAAATCTTCAATTTTTATGAAATTAGTGTCTTATTTTAGAATTTCAACGAAGCATTCCATTTGAATAGATTATGATGGATCATAACGACTGGTGCTCTTCAATAATGTTTTTCATTAGATTGACTAATTAGAAAATTTATATTAAATTGGCCAATTGGCGATGTGAGCGATATAATATAATATATATAACGATATAATATATTTTAAGAAGGATTTTTATGGATTAAATGTAAAAAATAAAAAATTGAAAGATAGAACAAATGCAATTACCACAAAAAACATTTCATTAGAATTCAGAAAATTTCTATTTCTTCAAGAATTAAAAAATTTTCAGAACTTTTTTATTTTGAATATTAAAACTTATTGTTAAAACAAAAATTCTTGAGAATGCAATTGCGCGCGCGCGCGCGCGTCTGTGTGTGTGTATGTGCGCGCGCGCACAATTACATATAATATTTACATTAAGTTTAAAAAATCTATAAAATATAGAACTGTTCTGTATAAATATTGATTAGAATAAAAGAAGTGACATGAGACTCGATTGGAATTCTCATCTCGTGCTATTATTATCCAATTCTCTTTATTATCTGTCCCATTAAAGATTTATTTTCTCTTCTTCCTTTTCCGTTCTTTCTTTCTTTCTCGCAATGGACTTTCCGAGACGCTTCATTCAAGGTGATGGTCGATCGATGAAGACTACGTATTCGAACTTGGTTCAAATTAGGCGTCCATCAATATCTTCCTTCTCCCGATTCTACAGTTTTTGCGTTCACTGTAAATGCCTGTATCCTCTCATCCACGAACGAATTCTTTCTTCTCTTCTTTTTTCTCTAAACTGCGTAATCATCTAGCGTGTGCAAAAGCACTTTTAAACTTATATCAATACTATTTAATATTATTTTGAAGGTAAACTTAAAATTTATTACCCTAATATTTCTCTAGGTTACTCAGGGATTGGTCATTTTTAAACTGACCTTCCGTTGACGAAAATGCCATTAATTAGTTCTGATGTAGGAACGTTTATTTAGGAATTTACGAATTTAGCTTCTTCGAAGTTACATTCCATTTGGTTAATAATTCTTATACGAACGGTATTTCGATGATCGCGTCGCGACAGTACCTGCTATAGTAGATACATTAACTGAAAAACATCTTGTTTTATATTTGAACTTGTACATTGAACACTCCGAGGCAGTTCGTTGAATACGCGGGAGATAACACGCATTCGAGGTAAGTGCAGATAGGCCAGGCGCATTAAACACACACTGATCCGTAATAATAGATTGCGCCCAACTGAAGAGCGGGCTCGTAGGGTGACGACTTTTGCATATAGAAGTATATTTCTGATTATTGTGTGATTATCGTATGCATTTTCGAAACTAAGACCTGTTAAGCCCGATTTATATATAAGACGCAGAACGTGAGTCACAGAGATCGCAAAACTAGAAACTAACTTAACGTATTTTAATTATAATATGGTTGTAGGACGCAAAACGTAGGAAGCAGAAAGTTGGGTGACTTGAACTTTCGCGTCCTGTTTCTTACAATCTGTGATATTACAATTTGAAATACGTGCGTTCACTTGCGATCTGCATCTTATGTAGATCGAGCTTTACACAATGGAGTCGCAAGCTGTAAGCCGTAAGAAATTGACCACTTATAGTCGAATATAAGAAAAATAAATCGACGAGTTAATAAATTTCTTACGGCTTGCGATTCTATTGTGACTATTGTGTAACAAATCTTAGCATTATAGAAGCATCTAGAACGTCATGAATTGTACAACGTGTTGTGTCGGTTAGAAACGAGTATCGGAATCGGTATTCTATTAGATTTGTTTAATTGTAAATTATTTAATAAGTTGTACTAAAACTCTTACACAAATTAATTTATACATAATATGAAAAAACGCATAATTTATTTTACGTATAGCAAAACATGTTGAAATTCGCTCCGATATTACTTGATGCTTGAATATGGATTTTAGTTACGATTTGTGACTTTTCTTGAGATTTTGTTAGAAAATATTTAGACTTACACGACGTGAAGATTTTCACTTTTACTGAAAAAAATGTGTGCAGAAAATGTGTGTGCGATTTCCTGAAGAATAAGCATATCGAATTTGTTGGACAATAAAAGGTGACCATTTACACGAATGTACTATTGTAAGTTTTCTTGGTAAAAAGGAAGTATAAAGAAAGTAAGAGAAGTTTTTTTTTTTATGGCGAAATTTAGGGATGGAGCTGGATATTCTCGTTGTAGCGAACTGCAAAGTAACTCAACTTTTTTCGCCAATTACCGTGACAGTGACACAGTTCGAGCAAACGAGTTTTCCAAGCTGCCTTAATCGAGAGGGAACACTCGCCACGTTTAATCGGTTCCCCGCTTATTACTCTTTGTGATTAAGGAGCTTGCATGCGACGCATTGTGATTTCGCAGTTCTTGCTAAATATCTATATCGTTGTACACATTAATAATCGTACCAAATAAAAAATATTAAAATACTATCAAATATTTGACTACAACGTATAGACATATTTCATTTTTGTAATATAAAATACATTCAAAAGGACAGGCGGTTCTTTTTCCTTAAATTTCCTTTTCAATAAATTTCCAAGGTGTATGCATATGGTTTCTGATTTAGTTGTTCTCTTTAGTTGTTCTGTAACTTCGCGACTTTGATTTCTACCCACATCCCCGGGTACTTTAAAACAAATCGCTCACCGCATTTAATGACAAAGCCTAGTTTTCCCCGCCTTAGCTCTCGTTACCATAGCTAACACAATTAGATTGAACAGAAGATTAGGCATTACCAACAATTAACCTAAATTAGCTCGAATTATATTGATTGAATTACACGGAGCTGATCGAGCGAACCGCGGGTTTAATTGCGCGTGTCATGTCCCGAAGTCAAAGGTTCGTCGAAGCGTTGAAAGCGAATGTGTCGAACCCATTCCGCTGTTGCAGAGGAGTAACGCCAGCCAATTCGGCGATACGCGTCGATTCGCGTCGATACGCCGCACCGTAGGCGTCGCGACCGCGGGCTTATCGTTGACGACGTCGCGTCGGCGTCGCCATGACGCATATATCGCGCGCGCGGTGTTGCGGCATTAATTAGCCGACCGGAGCGAAGACAACTGGTCTGCAAGGTCGCGCCGCTTGCTCGCTCGCCGCACCGCGCCGGTGCTCTGGACCCTCTTCGACGACAGCTGACAGCCGACATGCGCGGTTCGGGTAGTACAACACCTCGGTATTAATCGCACTACAAACGTTTCCTGTGCCCAGCGGTGCTCAAATCACGGCGAGTGCAAATCCGCTCGAAAGTAGTCTGACCGACCGGATCTAGGCGCGAGCGTAATCTCGGTGAACGGGTACTCGCGTGTAACGGAAGGAAACGTAGAAGGAACGAAATGTATCGCCTGCGGGACCTTCTCCTATAAACTGGGGCCCGGGACACGACCGACTTCTATACTTGCTTTTCCGTCCCGATCGGATGATATTAACACGCTTGATTCCTATCGTCGTCCGTATATGAATCCTTCGTGATGATACAGTCGCGTTATCGTTCGCTTTATCGCTTACCGATGAGAAAATTGCTTGTTTTGTACAAAGATTATTAAATCATTTACGAGAATGCAATGGCTCAAATATATAAAAGATATATTAATTGCATACACTTTTATGATTATTTTAGGCTGTGCAACTTCTTTCTTATTGTTTTTTTTTCCTATATTTATAAAAGACTTTGATAAAAGATTATGTATGAAAGCGGACGAGGTTTATGTATGTAATACATACAATACGCGATATATTGATTGTCTCTTAACGAGCAATACGACGTAGCACTGTTCCACTTTCGATTGTTTTTTTATTTGTGAACTCTTGATTATAATATACATACGAAAAGTCGCCTAGAAAGCTCGATGTATGTATAAACGGAGATTAGAAATTGATATTTTCTACTCTGCGGAGTATAACAGGTAATTAACTCGCACGAAGTGCTTACAAGAAGGAAAATTTAAGACGCGATGAGTGGAAAAAAAACAGGAGAAGAAAAGAGCGAGCGAGCAAGAGAGAGAGAGAGAGAGAGAGAGAGAGAGAGAGAGAGAGAGAGAGAAAACATCATTAAATAAAATACACTCTCCTGTTATAAGAGTGAACTCTTGCATATCTTAATAGTCGCACATAACAGTAGATTCGTCTAAAAATTGAATTCTTTTGAGGAAGTTTACAGAAAGTATTAGGTGTACAACTTTGCTTCCGCCGTTTTTTTCCAAAATTCGAAGCTTTATTGTAAAAAACTGGTTATACATTTATGATTCACAGTATTGTCCATCGCCACTACTTTCTCCCATCTTTCGGGTAGCGTACGAATCCCGCGTCGAAAAAACTGGTCATCTTTTGAGGCTATCCACGAATCGATCCAATTTTTTACTTCTTCATTAGACCGGAAGTGCTGGTCAGCCAGGCCATGTGCCATTGATCGAAACAAGTGATAGTCAGAGGGAGCAACGTCTGGAGAATACGGCGGGTGGAGTAGGACTTCCCATTTCGGCGTTTCCAAATATGTCTTGACTACTTTCGCAACATGGGGTCGAGCATTGTCATGCTGCAAAATCACTTTATCGTGTCTCTCGTTGTATTGCGGTCGTTTGTCTTTCAATGCTCGGCTCAAACGCATCAATTGCGTTCGATACCGATCGCCTGTGATTGTTTCAGTCGGTTTTAATAGTTCATAATACACTACGCCGAGCTGGTCCCACCAAATACAGAGCATGATCTTGGACGTCAAAATCACCGTTCTTGAAGCGTTGAAACCACTCATGATACGCTCTAATAGCGGCCTCACCATAAGTATTTGAGAGCATTCGATGAGCCTCAGCCGCAGATTTCTTCATATTGAAGCAAAAAATTAAAATCTCCCGCAAATGACGAGAATTTTGCTCGTAAACTGACATTTTCAATCGAGAATAACTTTATGATGCAGACACAAATCGACTAATGTTTCTATGGGGTTATGTTGACAGATGCCCAAGTTTATTGTATGACGTCTATGATCTATTTATTTCGACCACCACTTACCGCTAAAGCCTATAGAAAAACGGCGGAAGCAAAGTTGTACACCTAATAGATACCTATTTATATATTTGCCTGCAGGAATTCGAAACTAAGAATGGAACCAATCGAAATAAAAGGACATTGTTCAAGAAAAGAAATTTTCCATGAGAGAACGAATAATATATTTCTGAAGAAGGGAGAAAGCAATTTTCGAAGAAATAAAAAATTTCCAAAGCAAAGTTTAGAGTTGTCTCTTGAAGCTGGAAGTTAGGAGTTTTTTAGACCTGAGAACTAACACTCGTATCTTTTAATTTTCTTCTTGATTTTACAGCCCGTTTATTATTAGCCCGTTGCCTAAATTTTTTTTAAAAAACTTAATAATTTTTATTACATCTTAGTACGTAATCTTTTGATATAATTATTTATGGTTTTATTTTTCGGTAAACAGTGAGGAATATAAAACAACAGCTGATAAGCCAATGATAATTCAATTCCTTGTTTACAAACGGCAATTAGATGTTGTTTGGAGAGAAGTATTTATAAGATAAAGGAGTATGTTACAGAAAAACGATTTTTTGATAGTGTTAATTGATAGTACTCGTTACAATGTCATAGTTTTTGTATTGTACATGACTGAACAGAATTGATATAACGGAAGTAAATCTCGATGTAAATTTGAACTACGACCAGCAAAAACTGGATCAGTATCTAATAGTTCTCAGTAAACATGTTATGTAATTTACGCGTTAAATTATAAAACATATTCATATATTTTGTTCCGCTTCTTAGAGAGGGGGAGGGAGAGGCGAGAAAGAGAGAGAGAGAGAGAGAGTGTGCGGTCATTAATTACATAAAACACAAAATTTCCGTAGCTTCCAAAAATTGGAAACGAAATTCACATTATCTTCTAGATTTGCATAAAATTGTTGTGCACAAAAATTCACTGACGTGACTTTTTTATTTATCCTAGTTTATCGCTTAAAAAAAAAAACGTATGAAAAAAAATTGAAGAATGTCAGATTTACTTCTATACTTCTATTTTAATATGAAATATGGATTAGGAATATATAATTGCACTGCCATTAATTCGGTACTGATAAACAAAACGAGACGTAGGAACTTATGACGAAACGAAATGTTTCCAACGCTCGTGCTTGAATCCTAAGTTTGAATCACGTATCCCTACGTTCTTCCTGTTTGGAAGGGGCACGCAGGATTTGCGTTTACAAACGTGAAGGGTCGATGCGCCCAGGACGGAACGGAAGGGGACAGACCGATGCAAGGGATGAGAGTCGACAGACCGACTGAGAGAAAAAGATACGAAACAGCTGTGCTAGTTCTGCGGAGACAAGTCTTAGTGTACCGACCCATACAGACACGCCGTCTAACGTCGTGCCGAAGTTATGCACCCTTCCTGACCAGGGGTGCTCATCCTGTGAAGTCGAATGAGTTGTTTGTTGCATTTCAGATTGATATATGATCTCGATTTATTCAAACGAAATTCTACGTTCCTGTTTATTATGGTCTGCGAACTACATTACATTTTATCAAACTACCGTAAATAAGAAATCATTATATTATTGAAGCGAGAAATACATTGAAAGAAAAAAGAATTACAATTATTATAATTTTATTGTAATTTATAAATTATTCAATCAATTATATATATATATATTTTTTGTAAAACTATAAAAATAATTATTATTACTAACATTATTAACAGTACATATAATAACTAAAAAATTCTTAACTATAATTATTATATTATTTTATTACGTGATTATAGTCACAGATATCAAATAATTTTCTCTCAATATAAGATCGTAGGGAGATCGAGATATCGGATGATAAGCATGTGATAATTTACTAAAACAATCGTCTTCTCGTTCAGGCACTTCAACATCCATGAAAAAATGCACCATTGGAAAAAATGCACATTTTGGACGTACCTTTCTATCCATCTATCATATATTTCTATAAAATATATATGATACACTTCTCCGTAATATAAAGGAAACTGTATGTTATAGCAATGATGCGATATCCATGAACAATACATTTCTGTCTCTTTGCTTCATGTTCTCTTTACACGTAGCTTTACGTTCTGACATGGCATATATTCGAGAATTACGATTTCTTTATAGCTTCGTCCGCGACAGGGCTGACTTTCGTGGTGACCATTGCTGTTCTAATATTAGTCCGTGAATAATACCCTAGTTTAGCCGCCTATGCGAGCAGTCCTACGAAGGAGTGCGAAAGAGGGAACGAGAGGGGACAACGAGAGCTCGTGCGCCATATAAGTTCATCGCTCCCTATTTTAGGAACGATAATACAGCGGAAAAACATCGACTTCGAACCTTACTTCATGCAGATATTTGTATGCGTTTTCCATATATCTGCTATTTTTCATATTTTGTCATCGCGTTACTTGTAGATGTATCTCTCATACGAATCTGCTGAAGAAGTGGAACGAATGTTAATAATTATTTACCGTTAGTTACAACGACCGCGGAAATAGAGCGTAACCAGCTCGTCTATTTATTCGAGATTTCTCTGAATCCGCACACGGCTAACCTTTAACTTCGTTTCTTGCTCTCATATACTTACACTTGGCTGTTTTTTTCAAATCTAACTGCCTAAGAAAACAAATGAAAAGTACAGACAATAGGAAGAAGAAATAAGAGATTTCAACCTATTAGAAACCAGGTATACTTATATATGTATAGGTTGAAATCTGTAATTTCCTGTTTCTATTATCTGTGCTTTTCAAAAGTTCATATTTCTTAGGCTTTAGATTTGAATTTCAAAGAGTATTATTCTAGGAGTAAATACGTTTTAAAGTGTGCTTTTTAATCGAAACATAATACATGCTTTGAAACCTCAGAAGTCGAAGTTATTTCGATTCAAGTAATATCTTTATCGTATATCTGATAAACTTTATCAATTGATTCAAAAATTTATTTATTTGTAAAATTACGCTCAGCGCATAAAATGATAAGGATTGGTGAATAGTTACAAAGAATGCGTATAATGAAAACGTGAACCCTTGTACTTGTTATACGCTCGTTGCTTGTGCATCAATCTCGTGCGACTGTAATCGGACAGCGCAAATTGCGGTGTTTCCTATAGATACTTATAGTTTACCGTCCTCGGGATTAACGCAGACGCGTAAACGAGGAGCTCTGTACATGATCGGATAAGTATGCGGCCCTGTGCGAGAGTTGCCAACAAACACCGTTCTTTCGTCTTAGCCACCTTGTCCTGTCCCGGGTGTGGCCGATAACTAGGATTCGCGCGCTTCTCTCGATCCTCGACTCGGTGGCATTAACCTTACCGATCCTCGCTCTGCGGATATCTATGTGGCCGCGAGTTAACACTAGCAGGTACTCGGCAATCGCCGCGATAATGGCTGAAGTCCCTCGCGACCGTTAGGTATGGCCGAGTAGGATATGCGCGCTCCGTGCAAACACTTCGTGCTATACTAGTCGCAAGGGAGAGGTTCGTGTTTCCCTAGCTTTCTGAGCGATTTTGACGAACTTTAGATATGCAGACAGTGCAGAAGCTGCGATAGGGTTAGAAGTTTTCTAGATATCGTTACGAGGGCTGTTACGAACAATCGAGACACTACTTTCTTGTCTTTATGCGAATATAAAAAAAAAGCAAAATTTTCGTAAAAATCAAATAGGTCCAAAAGTTCATATTTTTTTAAGTACATTTTCAAAATATTGATCAAAGCCTAAAACTTTGTTCTTATATCTGTTATATATTTTGAAGAAGAATTATCATGTTTATACTATGAATAGTTTGAAGATGAAAAATTTTTTGTTTCCAGAAAATATAACTTTTTTAGACTTATTGATTTTTGTACGAAAACCTTTTCATCTGTATGTAACATATAAATAATAATTTAAAAAGAAAAATCTTTTGTTTTTTTACAAATCTTAAGATTAATTCTGGAGAAAAATAAATCTTATTTCTCTGTACATTCTAAATGTCTTTAGTACTATAACTTTCTGTAGATTCGTATGAAATTCTTGTATCAGATATTAAATTTATGATAAAGATATGTTAAAAATATCTTCTGGCTCACTATCTGCTTTTTTAAAATTTATTTTTATTTCTGGAAAATATCTGAAAATCTCGAATAATTCGAAAGAGAGTTGTTTAGCCAGTGGTCGGTGACAGTGAGGGGGGGGGATGTATGGATTTGCCGTTGTTAGTATATCTCATTGGTTTTGCCAGAGGATACCAGGGAGAGGACGCACCGCAGGTTGTTGATCCTTTCTTCTCGCTCCTCGTTCATCCTTCTCTTTCCCTCTCATCACATCTACTCTTTCAACGAAGGTGCATCTTCTCCTTCCTCTGCTCCCATAACCCATCCACGAGGTGCACAGCTTTACAAGATTATTACTCACGGATGACAGGTAAAAGGCACGATCTGGTGCACGTATTGAGATCGAGTAGGTGTGGTGGCGCTTTCTGATCATATGTATATGTGTATGTATGTATGTATGTATGTATGTATGTATGTATGTATGTATGTATGTATGTATGTATGTATGTATGTATGTATGTATGTATGTATGTATGTATGTATGTATAGAGACTTTATTTTGCAACCATCGCTGATTGTGAGAAGGTGCGTCCACCTCGCGCGCGCGCATGGTGTGTGTGTGTGTGTGTGTGCGCGCGCGCGCGCGCGCGCGTGTGTGTGTGTGTGTGTGTCGATCATGATTTCTGTCGCGGCTGATGATAGTCATCGTTTGTGCATGAATATATTTATTAAATTAATTATTATCATATAAAATTTGTTTACACAGAGTATCTATATTGAGAGAAAAATATTTAATATTTGCAATTATAATTGTTTTATAAAATAATTGTAGTTAGAAGTTCTATTTTTACAGTTATTACTGCTATGATGTTAGTAATAATTAGGAGGTTATTTATAGTTCTACAAAAAGTATATATAGTTGACCGAAAGTGACTATAATTAAAGTATAATAATTCCCTTTTTTTCTTAGTTTGTTTTTAACATTTATCAAACAGAAGACGTGCTCGATATCATTAATATTTTATTTTGATATTGTAACAAAAAACTATGATTTTGTTTATAGAAATTTAAGCGATGTGCAATATAATCTCGTATTAATATAATGATTGGTCCGCGAATATCATCCTCGGGATCGACGGTAAGATCACGGCGACCGGTCGAAGCGTCAAGGTCATGGACTCGGGAGGTTGAAGAGAAACTTGGAAGACGAGAATCTCGCGGGGAATGGTGCGAGAGGAGGAAAACTCGAGAAGAGAGAAAGAGTTGAAGTCAAAGATATTCTCTTTCTCTTTTTCTCGCTCAGAATGGGCGATAATTGCGCTTTGCACTTTATATGATCGTTTTCGAATGATTCAACGAATGCAGTGGCGAAGATGGCCATATTCTCATCTCCTTCGACTTGAGGCGTAAAAAGTTCCTTCGCCTCGAACTGACTTCAGGTATTGGATGTATAACTACCTACTGTGTAGTTCTAATGGCTCGGACCGACCATCGAGGATCAGTCGTTAAATATGTCTCGACTACTTAAATCCATTTCGTCCTGTGGTGCCACCCTGAGTTTTAATCATCATGAGACGATCATTGCTCCTTTAACTTTAATCATTTTTTATGTTATCGCGCGAAACATATAAGACTAAATGCATATATATTACATGCACGTCCTTGCATTTGTCCACTGTACTTTGAAAAGCATTGTCATACTTTTTCACGATTGAATATTCAACTTTCAAAACAAATGATTTATGTGTCACAAACAATTATACGTTCTTCTGAAATGACAATTCAATAGTCAAGTCTTGATTAGAAATCAAATAATATAACATTAATATATTATATACATATATGTAGATATAATGTACTCTGATATAAATATTCTATAATTTTTTCTTCTTAAGTTATCTCCGGATCATACTTACGTGATACGAAAGTTTTTTCGACTCAAAGAATTAGAGGATACAAATTTCGAGGTTATTACGAGATCTTGCTTCAAGACTCGACTATTGAATCGTAAAAAATATTTCGAGATAACTTCATTTGAGTTCCTCACTTGAATCGCAATTTCAAATCTTTCAAGATTCGTCTATTGTTCCATGACTCAAGATTAGTTTCAATTGAGTTTCTCAGCAGAAACACGACTATAAATAGGGCCTGAAACTTTTTTCGCAATTATCTACAATTTCCAATAGTAGACTTTTGAACTTGTTTTAAAAGAAAATTACATGTATAATTAATATTAATGTAATGCTCTTTATTTGATTATATAGTTAAACATTAGTCAATGATTTATAATAAAGAAATGAAATAGTTTGTATATTTTTAAATGTAATTTAACTTAAAAAGATGCATAATAATAATAAAAATATCATTTTAATAATAAGCGAAAATAAAGTACAAGACGCACAAAAAAATTTCATATAACCAAGAAATTAATTTCAAAGACTATAAAAACGGTTATTTTCACGAAGCTCTTTTGTTTACACTAGGATAAAATGTATTTATTTTTAATAAATTGCTAATCAATATTTGTTTTTTTACAATTAAAACTTTTTAAATGAAAATCTCTTCTGTACAATTATTTGCATTTATTGTATTTACAATTTATTTACAAATTTGTTTTACAAAAAATAAGTATTTAGAGATTGAAACAGAATAATATCTCAAATTTACTCTCATTTAGAGTAGAGTGTTTAGATACATTTCGTCTAAAATGGATAACGAATATTAAACGGAAAGCTATGCAACTTTAGTCAACACGATATCGTGTTATTCTCGTTATTAATGTATTCTGTAAAAGTTAAATGAGGATAGTGGACGCTTATCGATGAGTAATATGATGCGAGTCTCGGCGGATTACCCGCACAAACGTTTACTATAACTATGTGTGATAATGTGTTCAGGAAACAAATAACGTGGCGGCGAAGGAAAGTTACCGCGGATAACCACGAGAGAAAAAGAACCTTCTTGTCTTGATACACCATAATAGATAATTAGTACGTACATTATTATGTAATTCTAATAAGAGATAATAATAGGCGTGATATACACATATTATGGAGCTTTTAAATTTTCTCTCTGTATATTAAATGTCTATGTCAAACATATAAAAAGCATAGATAATTATTACGTACAGAAATACATTTGCCAGAATTTCCGAAACAATAGCATTCGGTGTTATTTTAAGAATTATATATTCTAAAAATTATCAATTTAACATCATGTCTATATGCAATGTCTGTATAATTATTAATATTAATCATTAACAGAATTATCTAGACACCGTATGATGTTAAATCCACATCGATATTTTTTAGAGAGTGTATCGATTACATTCAGCGTCAGAGTGTAAATACGGGTCAAAGCATTACGGTACGCTGTATTATCGGAGATGAGAGATATACGAGCGTGCTCTCGATCTCTTTGTAACGGACAAAGAAAGCGAACTGCAGGCGAAACGAAGTGATACGAAGTCAGAGAGAGAGAGAGAGAGAGAGAGAGAGAGAGAGAGAGAGAGAGAGAGAGAGAGAGA
>NW_017259224.1:64261-89191 GCF_001594045.1 Atta colombica
GCAAAGGGACAAATTGAACAGGAGCGTGCATAACGACGTCGATCGTAACGGTGGCTCTGACATAGAGCTGTCAGTGGCGCCCGACCGAGAGTAGGAATAATGATAATGGTAATCCGCGGTAAGGCAGGAGTAAGTGCGGCAACCTCTCGCTGCCACCCCTTACGCGTCGATCATCCCTACCAGTCGCGCAGCTCTCCCACTCTTGGTGCCTTCGCCCCTTGTTGTTGTGATTTTCCCCTATCCCTCTTGAACTGAATCACTATTAGTCGTCCCCACCACGGATTCGGTCAGCGTGATGCCTCGCGCACGATTCAACCTGTTTTCCTCCCCACCGTGCTGTACCCCACGACGGGGTACTTCCGCCCCTCTTGTCGCGTCTCCCCACGCGGCGCGGTTTCCGGACCCCACCGTCAGAATGCGACTCGCGCATGCGTATGCCGCGTGCGTGAGTGCATACGTGAGTACGTGGTGAATGCGTACGTGCGTGTCTGCGAGCGAGCGAGCGAGCGTGCGTCCGTGTAACAATAATAAGAAGAGAGCAACTCTATGAGGAACCAACGGCCTCCGACCCGTTCACCCTATGCTAGGTGGAGCTGGCCCGATACCCTCGATGGCTCTCAACTCGCGGCGCACGGAATTGGCAACCGTTTCACGACGATGCAGCAGACTCGAAATACATGTGTTATTCAGTATCGAACCGTATTTTTATTCGAATGCTGCATTAGTAGAATATATATCCTTCTAACATATCTAATATATATATATTGCTCCAACGCACTTTCTATACATAAATTATTTTTTTATTGAGATGCAGTTAGGTAGGTGAGAATAGCAATGAAAATATTGGGCTGCTAATAGTCTGATTGTTTTAGTTGGTAAATAATTTATGATCAATGAAACGCTGTTATATCTTTAAACCATCAAATGAATGAGAAGTGTTGTTTTGTTATAAAGTATTTGAACTAGTTGTAACTGGTAAAATATTCTTTAAACATTTGATAACGTTTTTTAAAAGAATGGGCTTCTTTAAGTGATTAAATCATATTGATTTGAATCATCATATTATATTTCTACTATCGAAGTCAATCTTTCTCTTCTTTTCCTTTCTCGATTCATTCTTTCTTAATGCAAACAGAAGAAGTCTCGCAAGAAGTTCCGAGAGTCCTAAGCGACATTAAGTCTAAAGACATCTCGAGGTTGAGCTTTACTGCGGGTGTGACCGTGAACGAAGAGGCAGGAAAGCAAGACAGCGTTGTGGAGCAGTATCTCTGTCCTCGTTCTCCACCTCCTCTCGCAACACTACGTGCTTCCCTTCCCTCAGCCAGCCCCACCTTGGTGATCTCCCAACGTGAGACGAAGTGGACACTCGTTGAAGCGGTAGTGGTGATGGTGATGGTGGTGGTGGTGATGGTGGTGGGATGTCGGGTCGGGCGAGGGAAGTTCGGGGTACGATAATACTGTCGCACGCGCGCGCACGCCACGCCGGCGAGGAGTGAGTGGAGGGAACGAGGGGAGGATGAAGTTACTCCGAGGTTAGGCTGGTTTAGGTTCGGGTTAGAGACGTGCCTCCGAGGAGAGGAACTCGTTCGTGGCCGTTGTAGGGGGTAACGGAACGAGAGGGATCTGGAGAGACAGGTCACTCCGGAGATCGCCGAGAGATGACACCACCGCGCCCACACGATGCAACATAGCAGCGGTTGCGCTTGTGCAGGTGTAACGCACCGCACTGCATGCCGCTACCGTGCCCGCCGGTTCCCCTCATCGTTGGTCCCATCGCAACCTCCTCTTTTCTCTACTCTACCATATCTCTTCCCTCAACTTTACTCTCAACCTCCTCCCTCTCTTTTTCTCTCGTTTCGTTCACCGGCGTTCTCCATCCCACTTCGGCTATTACCTCGGTCACCAAGCTTCGCGGAGATCTCGTGTATAATCCCCCTTGTGTATGTCCTAGGAATATACGAAATACGGTCGCGATTACGCGACACCGTCCCATCGCCGCCACTGCGCTTTGCGGCAACGTCGCAAATCCGCTTCGTTCCTCCCTCCGACTATTTCTCCGCCGTTCCTCACTCAACCGACCGTCCTTCTTCTTTCTCTTTCTCTCTATATGAACGCTAACTCGCGACTAGCCGATCACCGCCAAGTCCACACGATTCTATCGCGTTGTAAGGAATGTGCACTGCAGTCATGGTTGTAGTTGAATCATCTTCGAAATCTACTCCGATTGAGGTTGACTCGATTTTAACGAAATCAGATTTTAATTTTATAAATATGTAGGAGTAGTAAGTATTGCAAAGTACCAGAAATTCAATAACTGTATAATATTCTTTTATACTTGTAAGTGAAGAGTTGAAATGCACTAATACAATGTTGGTTCCAATTTCAAGTATCTCGAATGATGTGCTTAGATATTAAGAAATCAATAAATGTAGCATCTGTTGCATGATTTATATTAGATTATAATATTTGATGTATTCAGTTCTAATACGTGCTAATTTAATTAATTTCATAATTATTGACTTTCGTTAAATCTACTTTTTCTCTTAGATTTATCTCTCTATCTACCTATTTATATTCATTTATTTATTTATTTATTTATCTCTTTTTTAACGTTATATTTGTACAAGATTATTGAATTTGCATCATATTTATCAGTGTTGTATTACGACTTTCGGATTTTAAAAGTCATATACGCGTTCTCGGTTCTATAATTAATTCGGACATTTCCATATGAACAAAATAGAAAACACTCGATCCATCGAAGCGAGTCAAAGATCAAGCGGTTCGGAATTTTTTAACATTTAAATCGCGTCGCAAAAGAGAGAGAAGATACATAGAACGCAAGTATAAGTATCACGATTTTATCTATCTACTTCTAACTCTTTATTACCATATTCATGTTTTTCTTCGCTCGCTTTCAGCTTCGCGTTTCCAGTGTAGACATGTAACTATAAATTTCGGTAGATCAACAGGGTATATCTAACAGAAGCGATTCCTCGTTTCCTCTCAGTAAATCGAATTCCTGAAAGGTTTTTCTTTACAATAAATGCTTATAATTTATATTTATTATACTCTTCTTGTTTTTTAACTTCTTCTTATATAGGATATTTTATAATCGATCTAGTACAGACCAAATGACTGACTGTCATAATTCAGATACTGGCGAACTACTGACTCAATACTGACTAGATAATAACTTGGCCCAATACTGGCAGATAGTATTATTGGTCCAATTATTTTAGTCATTTGCCAATGCTGATTGATAGAACTTTTGCCGTCAGTTGACAGTCGTAGGCTCAGTTTCACAACTCAGGTTCAACTTATTTCCCATCTCTTTCCAATTCTAGCATTAGAAAGAGATGAGGAATAAGTTGAACTTAGGTTAACAGTTAACTGTGAGTTGTGAAACTTGAGCCGTAGCGTTGGCTAACCGTTGGTTTCATTGTAACTGCTGGCGATCCTATACTGGTTCTTTTATCTATGTAGACATATTTTATAAGTTTTTTTTTAATCTCTTCCAAGTTTCTTTTACAATACCAAATATTAGTAAGATAAGCATATCTGTCGCGCGGAGAATGGCGAATCACGGTACGCCGAGACGCACTCACGCATTGGCCACACGCAAAAACGCGACTTTTTCGAAACTCAGTCCTCGTATGCATGATTGACGCGTCGACGCACCGTTTCCGGAGGGAGCTCTTTCTCTCTCGCCGGCGGATTTCCAATATCGGACATGGACCTATCGTGCATGCGACGTATAGTATATCGTTGGTTGCCGGCTTCGCAGTTGCCCACCTCTCATGGCTTGATATTACGGCCTGTAACGCGTTAGCATATACAAACACACGGGGGGGTCGAGAAACTGGTGGTGCGAATCGACGCGGTGCGCGGGAATGAGAAGAGAGAAACGAACCGCAGTGTCGCAAAATTAGGAGATTGGACACAGAGCGACTGAACCGATTGAATTGTTGTCTCTGTAGCAATATCCTATCCAATAGCGATTTTTCGCTCTTCTCTTTGATCACTGTTGTTCATTAATAAATCATCGCTGATGAATAAAGCAATAGCTATATTAAATTATGAGTACTAAAAGTATAGCTAAAAGCGAGAGCCAGATAAGAACGTACAACGGAGAAATAAGATCGCGCTACCAAGGGATTTCGTGGGAAGCATTTTTACGATGAGGGCCACGTATCGATCTCGTTCCCGCAACCTCGGCGAAGTTTGATTTCGCTCGGCAGCTCGACGTTCCTGCACAGTCGGGAGAGTGAGACGTTTTCCGGCGGAAGATGACGTCGGAAAGATTTCGATTCGTCGCTCAGGCGACGGGGGTGTTCGACGGTGGACTCCCGGGGATATCTCGCCGAGCGAAATTAAACCGGATTTCACGGGGGATTAAATGGTATTTGACGGGCCGCGAAAACGTGCGCCCGCGCGCGCGCACGCTGCGGGACCAGGGAAGAGTAAGGGTGGAACTCATTCCACCCTCCGTATTTTGAATTTGGGCGTGAATGTGACAGTCAGTTTATACGATTTTCGGATTGATGGGCTCGTCGCGCGGAATGCCAGGAAATTACGAAAATAATTATTATCCGCGCGCGCGACTCACACGCGTGCACATACAGAATGCGTGTTCGGCCGAATCGAAGGGTGGGCGAGTGAAATGAAGAGGGGTAGCGCGCGTTCGATCGCGGATATTAACCGAGCGTGGAATCATCATCTCTCGCTATCACGACTCTGCGTCGTTTGTGCGAGCCGGCAAAACCTAAAATCGCCGGTTTGCCAGGCAAAAATGCTCATAATCGAGACTCGCTACCCGCTCGGGTTTTGCGCGTGTTGTGTCTCGATAACGTTTTTGCCGGACGATATCGTCGCTCCTCTCTAGTGATTCACTTTCGTAAAATATAAACCAAGGGTAGAGAATCCGGTATACAAAATGCTACGCCGGGAAATGACTTCGCGGCTATCCATTGAGCACTCTCTCTCTCTCTCTCTCTCTCTCTCTCTCTCTCTCTCTCTCTCTCTCTCTCTCTACTGTCTTCATTTATTGAAAATCAGTGAAGATTTTAAATGAAAGAATAGTTAAATTTTTTTATGCGACAAAATTCTGATCGTACAAATTTTGTGTAATATTTCAGGACGAATATAAGAATGTTCGTACTTTATAAGAACTCTTTTTATAAAATAAGAAAAAATTTGTACTTGATGACGATCAAATTTTATCTACCTAATTACAGCACTTACTTAAAGAAAAACAAGTTACCGAAGATTATAGGGAAATTACGCTTTATTCTCTTTTATAAAACTACCTATCACATTCGAAAGAAATTTTAAATTTGCAAACTTAATAAATTTTTCATATTTCGCTATCGTATCATGGATTGTTTGGACGCGCCATTAATCTTTTCACTAACTGTGTTAAACATGCCAATAATCATCGTGAAGAATGAAAGCTCAATTAACAGTTCGCTTATAGAAGCAAGTACGTGCATGCGATTTGTATAAAGGTGCATACGAATGTGTAAGCATGCTTATAGTAGTACGGTGCAGAGAAAATAAGAGAGAGAGAGAGAGAGAGAGAGAGAGAGAGAGAGAGAGAGAGAGAGAGAGAGAGAGAACAACAATATCGCCGCGCGCCGCGTTGCACCGGTGTGCATCGCCGTGGGCAATGCATCAGCCTCGGCTGACCAATCCCGATAATTTACGATTATCGATCCGACCGTGGTGCTCAAATTTGCTAATTACGCAATAATTATACGGGGCTGGCATTAGATCCCCGACTACCACGCTCCCAGCTCTCCGGGAAAACTATCGACCGTGGCGTCATCGTATCGCGCCGTTTCGGGCGGGCCAATAATAAGCCCTCGCTATGCGTGTCAATAGTTCATAGCCCCGTTGGAACGCGTATGTATTGACCCGGTTCGCGGCTGCTCTAGCGAGAGGAACGGCCGTATCCGACGCGCCTATAGTTTCGCGACTCGCCGACGAATTCTGTGCGCCTCTCGCCGTGTTCTCTATGCAATGGAACACTGGAGAGAGAAACGAAGAGTTAGAGAGAAGGAGAGGAAAGAGAAAGAGAGAGAGAGAGAGAGAGAGAGAGAGAGAGAGAGAGAGAGAGAGAGAGAGAGAGAGAGACTCTACACTGAATCTTGGCGTAAGGTACATTATGTACGCTCTTGGGAGTCTAGGCGGGTAATAACCTTGTTATGACAGCGCGACTCTTCCCGGCCTGTGATAGGTTCCTATAGATAGTACGATCGTACGAGATTTTTCCAATGGGAATCTCTATTTTGTTGAAGAAACAAAATCGATATGCAGCAACTAATATAATGAAAAGATAATGTATCTATGTATAATCGATATCCGAGTATCCGATATATTTAACTCGAATAAAAATAGGAATCAAAAAAATCCAGTTCTAGTTCCGTGATGCATTTTTAAAAACTGTCTTTCATATCATACCGCAGATTTTTTTGTAACAGTCGGGTGACAAAAATAACTGTAATATAAGCTCTGTCTAGTGTTTTTTTTATTATCAAATTTTACACAAGTTTTCTTGTGTCATAATTAATATGTAACTTATGTATTAATGATACCGCGTTGATTGATGTAGATAATCCGTAAATTAAGTTCTACTTGCTCTTTTAAGTCTTTTATACATAAAAAGAACAATTTTGTTCAAGTATCCAAAAAAATGTAATAGATACAGATTTGAAAATAATTTTATTGTAGATACTATCAAAATAATTATATAGAATTTTTTTACTGCTTGCTAGAATGCCAAAACTTGTTGCAGCATTGCTGAGTTTCCTACACATTATAGTTGTCTGGAAAGTTCGTGCCGATTTTTGGTAGGTGGCGTAAGGACAGGTCTGAATATATCAGAACGATTGAAAACAAATGACATGCGCACATATCATAAAAGAGTAAAGTACTTCAGGCATACTTGGAAAAAAATTTGGTTGCGATTACATTAATTTTTGTCAGTTTTATACACCTTTGAATATGAAAGAAAACAAAATGCATCTTAGGCATTTAATGCTTTTCTTTTACCGGAAAGGCAAAAATGCCACACAAGCGGCAAACAAGATATGCGCTGTATGGCGAAGGTGCTGTAGCTGAAAGAACTGTGCGGAAGTGGTTTGCTAGGTCTAAAGTTGGTGATTTCAACCTTGAAGATCAAGAACGCCCGGGTAGATCCTCCATTACAGATGAAGATCAGATTAAAATACTGATCGAAAATAATCCACACTATACGACGTAAATTAGCAGAAATGTTGAATTGTCAAAATCCACCATCCACAAGCATTTTGTGAAGCTTGAAAAACAAAATGCTCGTGGATGGTGGATTTTGACATATTCTTGGCACTACATAAACCGTTTTAATGTATGGGTTCCCCACGATTTAACGGAGAAAAATCTGATCGATCGCATTTCCGCAACGAGGAGACACCATTTTTGAAGCAAGTAGTGACGGGGGATGAAAAATGGATCATTTACAATAATGTTGAGCGAGAAAGATCTTGGGGGAAGCGGAATGAACCACCTTTAGCCATCCCAAAAGCCGGTCTTCATCCAAAGAAGGTCATGCTTTGGTGGGATTGGAAAAGGATCCTGTATTACGAGCTTTTACCAAACAACGAGATGATAAATTCAGAGAAGTATTGTTCCCAATTAGAATTGAAGACAGCAATTGAACAAAAACGTCCAGAAATAGCGAATCGGAAGGGCGTCGTGTTTCATCAGGACAATGCGCGGCCTCATGTGTCTTTGATAACTCGACAAAAGTTGTTGGAGCTCAGTTGAGATGTTCTACCCCATCCACCATATTCACTAGACCTCGCGCCCTCTGATTTCCACCTATTTCGATCATTACAAAATTCCCTTAAAAAATCCCTGGAAAAAGCTTCAACACTTTAGTCGAGGTAAAAAAATCACTTAGAAAAGTTTTTCTGGAAGGACGGAATTTTTCAATTTGCCTGAAAGATGGAGAAAGATTGTAGAACAGAATGGCATCTATATAAGTTAATAAATGTATACTAAAATTTAAATCTTTTGTGTTTCAATTTTCCTTCAAAATCGGCACGAATTTTCATTTTCGGACAACCAATAATTATTTTAATATAATAATTATTTTAATTCATCAAAATCATTTTCAAATCTGTGTCCACCTAAATTTATAGCTTCAGCAAAACCGTTCTTTCCATGTACATTTTCAATTTCAAGGATGATCTCGTAGGTAGCTGTACATGCATATACGGTATACTCCGTAAAATAAATGGTCGTCTCCTTGTTTTCCCCGGCCTCCTCCGCTGTCGTTCGTCTAGCAGCGCCGTTCTCGTTTAACACGGCGCGACGCGACGCGCAGAACCGGAGACGTGCACGGAGAACGGAGCAAAAGACGAAGAGGCGGTCGGCGAAGAGGTGAACTAACAGGATCGCAACAAGTGACCGCCTCGCCCTCCTTCTATTATTTGTTCTCCCTCTCGCGTTGTAGCGGATACCCTCCGCTGGCGTCCACCACGTAGTTATCTAGCTCCCTCCCCCCCCCCCCCCCCCCCCTCTCCCAGTTCCTCCATCTTTCTCGGTCCTTTCGTTCGATTCTTGCGCGTATGTTTCCGTCTCGCTTCAATCGTATTGCAAGTCGGACGGCTTGTTTGTCCGATGTACGGCTAAAAGGTCGGTTCTCGCCCGTCAACAGTACCGATGCATCCCGGAGTAGCTTGTAGAATTATACGCTTTCGACATTCCTCGGGAGGAACGCGTCGGGTTGTACCAAGATCTCTTGAGGCGTTTCGAGCTAGATACTTTGTGCATCACGATCGCGATTACGATTGCAGTTTGTCTATCGCGAATGTTTGATCGTATTAGAATTTGATAATTATTTTTACTGAATAATATATTTTTTAGAAAGATAAAAAGAGAGCGCCCACTCGTAATTTAATTATTGACTGATTTTCGTGGCGCGTTTAACATGTTAAAATCGGAAAATGTAAATGCGAAAAATGAAATCTTTAGCAGTAGCGTGTCCCGCATTGTTATAAATCTTGCGAATAATGGGCAATTTGGTAACACAAGTTTGTGTATGTGACATATGAATATATGCAGTGTATGCGTGTAAAGACAAGATGAAACGACGAGTGGAGGCGAGCCGCGTTGCGTAACGGTGTCACGTAATAACCGACGAATCGACCTTCTCTCATAGGCCGATAACCACTTTGCGAAGAGAGCTCCCGGTGAGCAATTACTTAATAGAAAGCATGAACGCATCTCAGACAATGATGCTGCAGGTAGAAACGGCACTCAGCGAGTATGTACGTTTGAAAACAAGTATCCTCAAAATAGGATATTCTGCGCAATTATTTCATTAAAATAATATGCGTTCTGAGCGGCGTAACTCCTTTGCTATTTAGAACGTCTCATAGAAAGTAAAGGGAATTTTTAATTTTCTTTGCAACTTTGTGCTTCAGCAAATAAGCTGCACTTTGACCAAATCAAGATTTTGAACTCAAGAATAGATAATAATAGTACGCGAATCGGGAGAAATTAAACTCAAGCTGTTAATTAATATTCAAATCAATTTCTCCAGAGACTCTTCTAACATCAAGAGAATTCTCCTAATGTTTCTGAATACATTAAGAGACTTGTGACAATTACACGTTTTATAAATAGATCGTCGATAAGTACGAGGACGATCTTCGTTAAGGGCAGTATTGAGCAATCTCTATATGGAAATCGTGGATATTAATAGCGGATGTGCCGCAATAGTTATTAATAACAAATGTATCATAGTGAGATATTAATAACGAGCGCATCATACAAAGCGGATTAAAACGCAACAAGGCCGTTTGCGTAACGACGTAGGTTGTTTCAATGTTACAACTGTAAGGGGTATATCTATCCTTATAATTATACGATTCTAGATGATTGACGACTGTTACGTGGAAATATGCATTAATACATGTAACTTGTAGCGAATTCAGTCATTTGCATTACACTAGATTAGTACGTTTTAAAAGCTATATATGAAATTAATAAAGTTAAATGTAAAAGCATATAAATATTTTAAACTCTCAATAATGATAAATATTGTCACGTTATTTAACAGAAAACAAGTATATGTTATTTCATTAAAGTTGATTATGTAAATTATTACTATTGCATTTAGATACTTTACATGAAATAATCTTTAATGTGAATTAATAATAAAAAGTGCAGTGCAAGTCGAATCACTATTAAACAAATTTATTAAAACATCTTGTAATAGTTTTCCTAATGACAATTTATCTAAAGATTTTGACATTTAAAATCAAAGAAATACGATATTCTATAATCTCAAATCTTTGATTTATGTAATCATCAACTAATCATTGACAAGTAAAAGAAGAATTGTATTGAATTCATTTGAATTTCTTAGGATACATAAGTAACTTATTAGTCGCGTATATCTTGACAAGATAAACAGATGATAAACAAAAATACTGCAAAAATCCAAATCTGTAACTTTATACATATCTGTATGTATTTAGTTTTCCGTTTCTAAAAATAACATATTAATAATAAGTAAACTGTAAATAAAAATGGGTTTGCACATGTAAACGTGTAGTATAGCTATTTTTATACAGAAAATTAAATCTCACACACACACACACACACACACACACACACACACCACACACACACACACACACACACACACACACACACACACACACACACACACATATATATATATATATGAAGACTTGTTAGATTGGATTTAGAATGACCTAGCATCAGTCCTCATATTTCTTTATCAGAATAGAGATACCCTTATCGAGCGTAAGAAGCTCTTTCCTGTTTTTGTATTTATCGTGTGATTTGTAGAATTTTGTTGGTTTGTCACAATATATGGAATCGCGTGAAAATTATATCTTATTTCAATTAATGTCACATGAGTTGTCGGATTCTCGTAGTATTTTTTAATCGGAATAGAAACATTCTGCCTTATGCCGAGCACAGAAAGATTATCTTCTCCATAATTTCCATTGCATCATGTGATTATATATAGGAAATAATACAATGTGTTTGGAGCAACATATCCAACTGTTTTGTCACAACAGTACACGAAATATCGCGTGAAAATCATGATTTATGTCAATTAGCGTTAAATGTGGATTATCGAACTCTCGTCTTCCGTGGTGGCGGCCATAAACACGGCGCCATCGAAGTTGCGATACAGATAGATACCTCTTGGCAGCTTTTGTCTAGGACAGTACCGGCCTGTTCTCTCTTGGCAGCAACTCCCTAAGAGCGGCGCTAGAGTGACAGGCACAGCAGCACTCTGGGGCGAAACGGGCTAGTTGGTAGAAGAGGCCGCCAGGCAAATCGGCGTGGACTGTACTCGCGGAGAAAGGATACGCGGAAAGATAGCGGTAGGTTTGTACCATTGCATGCGGCAGTCGGTGCATTCGATCTCCGTTCCCTTCCTCCCGGGAACGAGGAGAGTTCCTTCTTCCTTCTTCGCGCCGCATCACCGCATCCTTTTCCTTCTCTCGTCGCAAGAACGATTCTACGAGTTTATAGACGACGAACCGATGTTGTACTTCGTAGGTGAGAGACGCCCGAAAGAGAGACGATATACAGGCAGGTAGCACGATGAACGGAGGGGCAGAACCAGAAGAAGAACGGGAAATGGGATGAGGAAAGTTTGGTGGGGTTCGTGTCGTCGAAGGGGGGCTTGCGCGAGCTTAGTGGGGCGCATGGAGGGGTTTTCGTCGCTCCGTAGTCGGGGTGGTAGGGCACGTAGTGCACAGGCGCTCTCGGAGGGGCGGCTGAGAACGTGTAAATGCGTGTGTAATGCCGTTGGAACGTATGTATCTTGCGTTGCTTGCATGCGACTACGCACACGCACGCAGGCCAGGACGAACGGGAGAGCTCTGGCTTCCTGTATCGTGAGTCGCGCGTGGCGTTCCATATTGATATTATCGATATAAGCAGGATCAGCGAGCATGAACGTACGATTATTCGCGCGAGCCGATGTCTTCCAGGCACGAAGCTTTCCGTAGTTTTTTCTTTTTTTTTTTTTATTCATGGATTTAAGGGACCGCGAAATGAAAATCACTGCTGAAAGCTATTACGGGATTACTTCTCTTCCAGATCATATCTCGCAGCTTGAAAGAGATTGAAGTACCATAAAATGAAAGATACTGACGTCTTACTAAGGCACACACTCAGAGAAAGGTATACTTAAGATGTACATTAATTCTACGTATAACTCTTATAGTAGCCACCACTGTCTTTTTCTCAGAGTGCAGAGGAAAGTGTGCTGAAGATCAAGATTGGACGCATTATATGAGCCACTTGATTTTTTTTACCGCCAACCCAATTGAATTATTTTACAGACCTATTTTTCATTTGTTGGTTAACTTATGATTAAACTTAACCTAATGTTTTACTCAATGGACTTCACTTATAACATTATCATAGATGAAGCCTATTGGATAAATTAAATAGATTAAGTCTAATACAAGTTAACCAGCGAACGAAAAACCTAGCCTATATGTGTTTTAAGAAACACATAAAGATAAGAGTTAGACAATAATACGTCATATATGTTTTATGAATGTTTTGATAGGATGAATTCTCAAAAATGTTTGCATATATCAGAAAAGAGAAAAAAAGAGATAAATAGAGGACAAAGTTAATTTCGCAAGAACATGCTTGAAAAAAAAATGGCCCATGTAGAATTTAACGTAAATATCAAGCGGCGGAATATCTGATGCGTAAAATGTCGCAAGAGAATCGAGTAGCGTCGGGTGACAAGCTTTAAATCGCGCATCACTTAACAGGCTGCGCATTTCGTGTTTTATCTGACAAAAATAGCATCGAGCGTTAAAAAACGAAAATAGGAATCCGCGTATGCACCGTACGGTACCGTTGGAAAACCAAATTAGGATCGTGCTTTACGGTACCCGGTCGATCCGGTGCTCGCCCGGCCGGCATGCGGATTTCCGCGTGGCTTCACCGCGCCGTCCCCGGCATTGAATTAATTTTCGCACAAAGAATAGAGCTTAATTATAGTTCAGTAGTCGGATATTGGGAGCGTGCCCGATAACGTTGTTTCACTGGCGCCGGATAGAGCCAATGGGCCAAAATTACGCTTTGCCAATTTTGCAAACTGTCACTTTCATATCGTCCCTCCCCCCCTCCCTCCCTCCCCCCTTCCGCACTTATAACATAGTGCATGATACCGCGCATTGTTCCCCCGCCAATGTATAATACCGAATGATCGGATTATTAATTGCGATCGGTGCTATTTATCCGCTTTTTCGAGCCTTCGACAAAGCTGACAGCGGTGGAAAAAGCAGAGGGGAAAAGCGAGGAAAAAAGGAATCCATACAATTGACGCAAGATTATATTCTAACGAGACGAAATATTCTTCGCTTTTAGTTTTTCTGTTACTTCGTTACTATGGTTTCTTTCATTTCGCACGCGATCCTACGTTGGGGGTTTACGGTCTTGGTTGCGAGTACGATGATGTAGCAGAGCACAATCCCAAGCAGAAATAAAGGCCGTGAAAAGCGCGCTCGTCACTCTTTCCAACTACTCTCATCTCTAGTCTCGCCTCGCAGCCATTTCCTCTCTCTCTCTGTCTCTCTCTCTCTCTCTCTCTCTCTCTCTCTCTCTCTCTCTATCTATCTCTTTCTCGAATCCTGGAGGAATCGGGATCAAGTTACGTTCCTCTTCTCATTCTGCATAGTTCACAGTAATGAAGGTTCTGTACTGTCTTAAAATACTGACGACTACATTTGAATTCAAGTAGCGAATATCCGTATTAACCCTTCGCAGACCCACTGAGTCTTTTTTAAAGCAAGCAAAATTTCGCTCAAATTTCTTGGCATAAATTTTAATGTTTATTTAATAAAGATTTTAATATTTGAGTTAAATAACTATTTGGCGAGATAAGTAGAGATGTTAAAAAATAATTCTGAATTTTTCTGGATTCTTTGAAAGCCTAAAACTGTAAAAAAAATTTGGATCAGAAGAAAAGACTCAGAGTACCTACGAAGAGTTAAGAGCATCAAAATGTACTCCGTCATCAAATAACAAAAAATTATTTCGCATTCTCGTTGTTTCTGAGCATGTCATGTGTGTTCCGATATCGCATCAAAAATGGGAAATCGATGCGAGTTTGAAGGCCGAATTGAACGCGAAAATATGTGTGCTCAATCGTGCGCACACATTTCGAGGACGATCCAGCGATTTCGCGACGACGCGGCGGCCTTGAGATCGCACGATTAACGTATTCCGGCGCGACAGTCCGCGCATACATAGACCTTTCCACTTAACGCGGACGTTGCCATAGGTCCTGGTAGTTTTTCATGCGATCGATAAATCGTCTGGTCTTATTATACGTCGAAGAACGAGCTCGAGAGAGTATCAATACAGATCAGAACACGGCGAACGCACGGAATTATTTCTACTGATAACGAATCGTGACGTTTTATCAATTGTTCTAATAACAGGTAGGAAGAGAGCGGCACTGCGGAAATTTAAAAATTCAATCCGTTCTTTAATTTAAAACGTAATCACTCGGGTTTTCTCGTTTGATTCATCGGACAATCGAATTTATTAGATATTTTTGGTAAGACTCCATACGAGCCTCCATACCATATTTTAAAATATCCTTATTTTATTATAATATTTAAGAAATGTAATGGATCTAGCTAAGTGCAAAAGTTCTCGCGTTGCAAAAATTCCGAATAAGACTAAACTTATGTCGCGTCGATTAGAATCTCGAATCGTATATTCGATTCTTTTTTCATGGCTGATATGGCGGCAAAGCCGCAGCGAAATGTTACGCCATCTCGCCTTTCCAGACTATCTGGGTCATGAATTTCTTGTATGTATTTGCGTATATGCGCATGATGATCGTCGTGCTGCATCCTACAGATATTTCACGAGAGTGTGCGATGATGGTTTGGCAGATGGCCTACCATTTTTCCTGGCCGATCCAGCTTGTTATCTTCGTTTCCTGAAAAGTTATGAAACTCTCAGGTTGCTTGGAAATTTATAGCCACCAGTCAGAGATTGTAACAGAGTGTACTGCGACGATTAATTACTTCAAATATTGGCTTCTGACCGGTATCGAAATAAACATGGTCCGCATACGGTTACGTGAGATTTCTCGAGGAAACAAATACATCGCACAGTGTTGTATATAATGTTTGTATATAATGTTTACGATTTTAAAAGTTTTAAATAGAAAATTATTCTTTAACAATGAAAAATCGAATTCTCTGCTCAATTTAAATTAAATAATTCTTTTGCAATACATTCTTTATCCACAAAGATGCTCACTAGCTTCAATATTACACTGATAAAAAAAATTGTATTAAATTTTAATAAATATTTATTTGAGTAATACTAATTTAACTTATTTATAATACTTGGGGTAAATAAATATTTAATAAAAAATAATAGTTAAATTAATGGTTGTTATACCAAATATATATAGATATGTTTACATGTAATAAATATTTAACTAATATTATTCACACAATTTATTAAAATTTAGTACGTTTTTCTCTCATTGAAAATTATTTGTCAATTTAAGTTATAGTTTGTAGTATTACGTACTCCAGCTTGAGTTAAGACTGTATTTCAAAACCCATAAATAATCGGCACACGGTTTACTTGAAATGTAAGGTTCGCATAAAAATATTATTAGACATCAAGATCTTTACTCGAAATGACCTTTTTCGTTTATTTACCTATATTTCTCAGTCAATTTTCATGTAGTATTAATCATTTTTTAAATATATATTTTATTTTTGCCACAAAAAAGAAGAACTTAAAAAACTATCGAAAGTCCGACTTCATTTTGCGCGTCTTAGCGAAGGTAATAGCGAAGGTTCGCAAATATTTCGAGTGCCCGTACAGTAGTGCACATTTTATGGCAGGTCGTAAGTCGCTGATATCACCTACGAAATATTAGACTTGACGGATGCATTTTCATAATGTGATCTCCGCAGCGATGCTGTGAAGATCTCCTATGCGCCATCGGATAGATATTTTATGAAGTCACTTGTGGTTTTTCAACATTGTATTGCAAATGCCATTTCCTTGATTATCCTAATAATTAAAAAAAAAAATCTTGTTCTATCTTGTTGATATGATAATCTCTTTCTCCTGTCGTTGACAATCTTTTTTGCCATATATTCCACATGTACATTCCAATCAGAATTGACTGAGCAGTAATTTATTTTTAACATCAGGTTACAAACGACGAAGATTATTCGATTTAAGATTCGAACGAGTTAATAAATCGAATCCTTTCTTGAGAAAACATTTTTCACATCATCTGTACGTTCCTGCTCGAATGAACGTGCATTATGACTAACACCCAAAAATATGCGTAACGAAACGTAAATTTTGCTACTTTATCTCGTGCAGCAGCAAGTGCTTTCGTCGGGGCATGCGTCTTCGATCCCGTCGCGAAAATAAATGTGACTCGGCGACGGGAGCGCACGACGACAGTTTCGGCTAGTAAATATGATTTATCCGGAGCACTCCGCGCAGAGGCGAGCTGCGCATAAACTGCTCGTAAAGTGCAGCGCGATCCCCGGGCAGCTGGGCGAGTAATCTGATAATGCAGGTGCTACGAGCCGACGACGTGAGTGACGGTATTAACATGCTGAAATTATGGTTAACGTCATGCATTACCGTTGATCTTAACGTTGCCTCGCTTGATGTCTATGTTCTTCTTCCTCTTGAAAAGTGTCAACGTAAAATTATCAATGTAACGACTTGCAGCTTTGGTTTTTAGAAAGCGATTTATATTTGTATTCACGCTGTTATACTTGTGTTTTTATCGTCCCGTCGTAATCTTTGCAAGCTTACTGTCAAGGGCACCGTCGAAACTCAGAGGTCAGGGTTCAAGCATACAGAACGATACGGTGTACGGGTTCACCTGCCGATGCACCTTAATTGCGTCATTAGAACTTGTTGTTAGTACCGGCGAATCGTCCGGCGCGATTTAATGTTTTAACGAGCAACGCAGTTTACGATGATGATTTTACGAGACGATCGCTCGCTCCTTCTCATCTGGTCGATTCTTGTGGGCAAACAGTTATCACCGAAAGTCTTTAACGATTCAGCCGCACGAGTACGAGAATTGGCGCGATAAATGTATCCCTAATGACAAAAAGCATTTCCTGTATACGGTTTTATGACACGTGAATGTCTTTGTAAAGAAATATATCTCGAACGAAAATTCAGACGGGAAGTGAGGCAGGCTGCTGACCATTCTCGCGATTCCACAGTTCGATACGCGCGGAAGAATGGCGGCGGTGAGGACATTGAAAATAAAAATGTTAAAGCTCGCCCAATTTCGATGCCGAATCGTTACGGAATTCTGCTGTTTGCTTCGTCGGTTCGCTGTAGTCCCTCTTTCAATTTTCATTATCGCAGTTTGTTTTCGGATTTGATCTGTTGTCCAGTCAGAAGCACGTACATATCCGTGGGTTTTATTGTCCGACACGGAATTATTTTCTTTCTGCCGTTGGACATTCCACGTACAATCGAAATCGAAATGCAGACTCTTTCGTGAGATTCGTTAACGTTCGGAGATTATTTACCAGTGTTCCCTGAAAAATGTATAGGATTTACTCTTTTAAATTTTGACAAATTTAATTAGTAGTATAATTGTTACAAAATTGAATTAAATTTATGAATTGATTTAGAACGGAAAATTTTGTTGGGACTTGAAAATCCTGGAATCGATTTAGACATCTAGTTCCTTAATTATTTTTTGTGTCCAAATCTCTCGTGCAGTTTTATTTAGATGATTTTACATAAATGCAATTAATTATTACTATAAAACAACGAACGTAACGGTATAAACGAATTGCGTTCTGTCTTTCATCACGTCGCACCATTTTCCGCAGGACCTTCAATTTTCAATGTGGGACAGTGAAAGAACCGCTGCCACGGTATGTGCTTGGCTTATATAGATCGTGCCTATGTATTTGCCGTAGCTGCAGGCGCGACGCCAAGTTGAGAAGAGTATAGAGGCTATGCTTATATACATCTACTGCGTAGCGAGGTAAATGGATGGTCTCTCTTATATACGTAGGCGCCTACATAGTTGCAGATCGATATATACGTAGGTATATGCATCTGTCTTCTAACCTACCTACCTTTGCGAGGCCGCCAATATATAGAACGAAAATCGTTTCGTCGAGCAAGAAAAGTCATGACTGCCATGACTGCTATGAGGTTGCCATTCGGAGGATCCGCGAGCGTGAATGAATTTCGAGGCTCTTATATTATTATTTTATGAGAAAATTTGAAATAAAGAATCGTATTCTCGCTCCTTCAAAATTTATCTTTTGGTGTTTTTCCCGAGGATAAATCGTCACGATCGCTTCCCCGCCGATATTCCCGTTTCCACGCGGATTAATTCGCGCGTCCTGATGTCCCGATTATTAATGTGACTCCGCGCGAATCCACGTGGCGCGAGTCGCGCCTAATTGCAAGAGCATCGCGCCGGATCGAATCACCTTCGGGGTAAACTATCGATTCTCGGGCAAATTCTCCGTACCGGGATCGCGAGGAACGATGTAGCGTTTCTCGTGCGTGTGCAACTTGGCCCAAAGTGCGGATTCGGTGCGCACGTCACCTGCAATTAGGCGAGTCCGTCGTCACACCACACACGGCATCCACCCTGTGTTTCAGACGTTTCAGCGGTGCGCGCTGATGCTTAGCTCAGTTCGGTCCATGGGCAATTTCGGATTTTGTCATGGTAATTTCTCGCTTGATCAAAATAACATGACGACGACGACGACGATGAGGATGACGATAGCCGACATAAACGACGATAGCATAAAATTCTGAGTATGACCGATCTAATTTCTTTATGCACCCTCTCGGATTTCTGGAGAGATCGATAAGAAAAACACGATGGTTCACAAGACTACATAATCTCGTGAAACGATGTCTATCTATATGTATATTCTGAATTTGCTTTTTTAATCTGAAACATCACAATTTTAAATTGCACTATATATTTATATGTATAAAATTTCGTACGCGTGAGTTCTAGTTATTATTAAAAATTTGATTGACGTAATTAAGTGTGCATTATATATTTGGGAAGACGAGTAGTTTCCGGCTGGTTCTAGAAACGAATAATCGAATTTAATAGAACGGCTCGTTCCCTCCGTACCATATTCTTCTGCTAAACCGAGAGAATAGAACACCGACAATTTTTCAATTCAAATTCAGTCTTAAATTGCGTTTGCGTCATCGCACGTCGAAATCCGCACGTACACGGCTCATTGTTCGTCCGTTCGATCGACGCTCCCGGACGGTATAGGTATCGAGCGAAATGCAAAATAGTGCCATCGCCGGTAGCCTCGCGCGCACGTGAGAGAGCAATGGCGGACCCGTTTCCTCCTTTTTTCGCCACGCTCGCGCTATATACCTGTATGTATCGTGCCGCCTACACGCGCGGACCTCGCCTCGATAACACCTGGCGCGAAAATGTATTCGGCGTGGTGGCCGTCGACGTCGTTCGAAGCCTCGGCTCGATAGGATCGATAGACGCTACCAGAAACGCCAGAGAGAGAGAGAGAGAGAGACAGAGAGCGCTGAGGGTGGAAGAGGGGGAGAGGAGGAGAGAGAGAGAGAGAGAGAAAGAGAGAGCCGGCCGGCTGGCTGGCCTCTCCACGTCCGCGCCGGGGTCGCCCGGAAACTGCCTCTGCGATTCCGCCTCTGTGAGACCGTCCCGTACACAGGCACATACATACGCTTATACGTACACAGGCACATACATACGCTTATACGTACACGCACGTGTACACGTGCTGCTGCTAGTAGTGCATGGCAAAAGGGTAAAACGAAATTTATCCTCCGCACCGACTCTCGAGCGCTTCTTCGCTGGATTTCCTTCCGTGCATGCGCGTAGCACTTGCTCACTCCCTTTCAGAACACGATTTTCAAATTTGCCGTAATTTTCTTTTTCTTAGAAAATTTTTAACTTGAAAAAATTTATTAATATAATACAATCTCAATATTTAATAATACCTTTTTGCAATATATATTTCGCTACATTTTCTGAAATTTTAAATTTTCATTTATTTTCCCTTTTTTCCCCTTTGTTTTACTGATCTCTCTGAAACCATCAGACGAAAAATTGGATATTTTTGCAACTGATTAATATTATAATGTCATTCATGAGTTACTATAATTGCAGTTGGTCAAAGTGTGTCTTTTGCGTTCGTATCTATTGTACAATGTGGATTAACTTTAGTTTCTCTAATTCTTAGAATTAGAAAAAGATGAAAAGTTGGTTGAAACGAGATTAAAATTAAATTACATTGATAGAAACGGGTATTAATCGATCTATCCTGAGAATGTAATCGTCCCAGGCAATCTTACGCCTATACTTACTGTGTTTCACAAAGGTGCGCAACCGCGATTTGGAAACCCGAAAGGAGGTGCTGGTCCACTGTCTATGCCAGTTCGATAATGTAACCGTTTAATCGATGCTAGGTAAGTAGGTAGAGTCGAAGAAGGAAGCTGACGAAACTCATGGAAATGAGAGACTCACCTACTTTTGGAGCAAACAATACGGTTGGCTGGCAAGCGTATATCTATTGCAATCAGAAAAATAAAGTCAAAAAATAAGGCCATTTTTGTTATTTGTTTTATTATATATGCAATTGCCAGTTATATATAATTATACATGTATATACGAAAGTAATTAATTGATATTTTTATGAAATTATCAAGGATATTATAAATTACATGTATAAAACGGTTACACGTTAATGAAAGTAATAGAATTTGAAATTAAACATATTCATTTTATCTTTCTGTTATTTTCTCTTAAATTTTTACAATGAGAATACATTAAATTTTATTAATTCTTATTTCTTATTGTTCATCTTTATTCGCTAATTTTTACTGGAAATAAGTCTGATTGTATTGATTGGAATTCTTGTGAACAAAAATGAACAAATCAGAATTTTATAGGTAAATCTATTATAATTTTAGTGTCGGGAGATATAACCAAATATCTAATTATAATAATTGGAATTCTGATTAATATGATCGAAATCTACTGGTTCATTTTCAATGAACCACAAATTTATTTTAGTATTTTTATATTAATATTGAATTTGTTCATAAATTTGTTTCTAATTATATATTTGAAATTATAAACAATTGTTGTATCATATAAAAAATTCTATCAATACGATGAGGCACATAAATATAACTCGCGCAAAGAGAACAAAAGTTCTGGCAACTAAAAAACAATAAGTCTAAAATTTAAGTACTTGCAACTAGTTTTATAAAATAATAAGAACTATAAAGTATTGTAATAAACTGAATACTTTATATTTTTATATAGAATTATACTATATTTTTATAATATTCAGTACTATTTTAATTCTTATTACTTTGTAAAAACTAGTTGCAAGTACTTAAATTTTAGAGTTGTTCATTTATAGTTACCGAAACCTTTCTCTCTCAGTGCCGTTTAACGTTTTCCAAATTTTTCAAATTAAACAATGTTCTCCGTGTATGTATCTTTAAGCAAAAAATCCTTATTGTTTAAAGAAAATTTGGCGAAACACGGTGCTCATGTTTTTGTTTTATCAGTGCATTTTCTACGGTAGCAGCACTTACAGTTACCATACTAAATCCGTGTTTCTAAAAAAGCGACTCTTGGCGTAATCAGCCGGTAAACGCGAATCCGATTGCACGAAACACTCGGCTCGCCTTTTACGTTACGTTGCATTACGTTACATTATGTTACGTTATGGTGAGCGGTAGACGAGTCCGCGCGTATCGCGTCGCAACGGTGTTACGGGACCTCGAAGAGCGCCGAGCGGTCGTCGGTGCAACGGTGACACGTAGCGAGACCCGCGTACCATCGCCACGACGAGATCAAAAGGTACGTACAACGGCACACGCCTCTCACTATTGCGAAAGCTGCGCGTCGCGTTGTACTCTGTTGAAACATACGGCTCGAGTGAAAAAAAGCCGCTCTCATCACGACTGACGATTCTCTGGGTTAGTCACGCGAGCGCATTCCCCATTCCTGTGATCATTACGTTTACCTGAGAGTTTCGGCGATTTCATCTCGATTGATATTTGAATTTCATGTCGATTGATTATCCTGGATTCTTGAAAAAGTAGAACCGAGTAAATATGTAAATATATATGGGAAATGGAGGCAGAGAGAAAGAAAAAGGATTGAAGAGTTACTATTGTATGTGTACATATATATATATATATATATAATATATGTGTGTGTGTGTGTATGGTTATTTTACTTTTATTACACATAATTATAATAAAGCATAAAAATGGTTATGTAACATAGATATTAATTGATTATGCAATTATTTTATTTTTATTTTATTATAATAAATATAGAAAACAGACTTGTGTATTTTACTATGCAAAGTCTTCTCTTCTTTACGCAATTAGACTTGATAAAATTACTTACGTGCTGATGCAGAAATGCGTTAACAGGAAGGAGCTCGACACGGAAGTCTTTTCAGTTTTCTATTTTTGTATCTATGGATAACGCTCAGTGAATCGCATACTTTCAATATCGATTCAGAAGAAAACCGCGATTAATAGAACAATTACACGCCGCCAGTCTCGTTGCTTCATTGCACGTTTATTATACTTTCACCCTCTCACCTCTCGATGCGGGTCAATGATATATCCCGCGTTTTGTTTTCTTTTTTGCGCCATTCTGCAATTTTTTCGCTTTAAGTCTCGTCAAAGTACAAGCGTACTTTTAGTAAAAATATTCTAGTGAAAACAGTGCCACCGAGTATGTCGTGCCACAATACTTTTCGTTCTGACGTTACGACCAGTATAATCTTCTCAGAACGCAAACGTGGCTTTCGCTAATAACTCGTTATTGAGAATGGCACGGAGCTCAAAGTGAAGAGAAAAGAAGGACTTTCCGCACTCGTCCCGGATCACATCGTCAACGATCTTTCACTTCCGCCGTGCCGCGGAAAGAAAGCGAGTATAGGTACGCATTGACACGGCCATTTTCGAAGTAGAGAGCAAACGAAATTTATTGACGACCCCACATTGCAACTCTATTGCATAGGAAGCACGCAATTTACTCAATTTTCTCGTAAAAATATTTCGAAGTGCTTTCGGGAAAACAATAACTTACGCGATTATATAAGCTTCTACCTTTTATCTTGCTAGATAAAAGGAGTTCTCGGAATTGTAATTAGTAGTCACGTTTGGCAAATCATTCCTTATGTGATGCATTGTAGGTAATAGAAAGAGAGAAAAGAAAAGGAGAAAGAAAACAGAGTCGGGAGCAACAATGCTAATTGACATTGATGTAATCTAAAAGTCAAACGTCGCCAAGTTCATTCCCGCAGGGAATGACTGACTGATTCGCAGTCATTTTGACTTAGCAAACTCACAGATCCGAATCTACACTGCAGATACGTTGATTACATCTGGATGTTTCAAACTCTCTGTGAGTGCTAATAGTAAATATAATTAAAGAAAAATATGAGTGAAAATATATAAGTTAATCAGGAACGAGAATAATTAAAATCTCAATGTATATATGCAAAATGTTATTAGGCAGTAAAACATCATAGCCAATCCATTCTTATTTTAATTTATTCTTATAGCCTTTATTTTAAGATCGTCTTAAGTAATATCTTAAGATATTGTTACGCAATTCATGACATCTTAACATGACATCTTACTGTACTTAAGACAGACCTAAATGTAAGAATCGATTATGAATACCGTATTAGCATCGTACGACATTTACTTAACACAATTTTGAAATAAGAACGGACTATGAACATCAGTATTCATAGTCAATTCTTACTTCAAGACTTAAGCAAAATCTTAAGATGTTAACGCAGCCCTCTGATTGGTTCGTGAATTTCAAGACTGAACTTACGACGATCTTGAATATAAGAAATGACTATGAATATCGAGCTATGACAACTAAAAAAAATATTTTATGTTTATTGTAAAGTCGAGTTCGACGATCGTGGAGAAGATCATGATTATGTCGAATGGCGTCTCTTTCTCTATCGCGCGATCTCCGTCCGTCATTCGGCGCAACGCAGCCTTTCATTTTGTTCTCCTCCCTCGCTGGTGGTCCCCGTTCGGTTTTCCATTTGCGCCGGTCTAGAGAACGGTCGCGTGCCCATCTCTCCACAATGCCACTCGCGGAGACGAGTGTCTCCAATAAGTACTTTCAAAATTGAAACGGGAAAGTCGTGCCGATATCAAGCATATCTCGTTTATATGACTAACGTAGAAGCGGGCATGTGGACGCTCTCGTTCGGCGAGACGCACCGGGACGGATATGACGGATCACTTACGAAGGCGTCGCTGACTAGTCGCGGAGGAATTCGAGATTGGTGCTTTTGCATGGCGACGACAGCGGATACCGGCTGTGCTCTGTTCAATTGCGTTCTATAACAATGATTCGTACCTTAAGAATTTATCGATGGTATGACGAACGTTTGATTGTTACAGAATCCATACAGAAACTACACATTGAGAGAAAGGATTTTGTTAATTTAGCAAGCCACCAGTATCTTTAACCTTTGATCGGTAAATATGTGACAACAAATTTTGTTGTTGTGTTTGCTGCTAGCAACTGCTATATATATCAACCAATTATTAGTGACAGAAGTAAATTATGTAGAATCTAACCTATCTTTTGGATAGACTTAGGTTTTACATAGAATTCGTAGACAAGTCTTAAATCGTAGGAAATCGACCAAGCATAGCCAAATGTAGGGAGAATACTTGATTGAGAATTGATCAGAGAATTGATTTCTTATGATTTGGGATTCTGCAATCGTCTACGATTTCTTTTTTATTTTATATATATATATATATATATAAACAATCCCGAGT
>NW_017259224.1:89291-99156 GCF_001594045.1 Atta colombica
CGAATTAATTTGCAATCGTAACAAATCGATCAGTTTTTATAACAAATCACATTTACTTTCCCTTGATTTGTTCCTATAACAAAATCATTTCTCTCAGTGCAATGTTTACATCAGTAACGGCTCTTAAAGAAAATTCTTTAGAAAAGATTAAAAATTTTATTTATTGAATATTTTAATCTTACATATATTTAATATGTAGATATTTTATTTCTCATTAAAATTTTAAGCACGTTCTTATTTTTAATTTAATTACTGCAGATGTCTTATTATTCAATCTTTTATAATAACAGATTTAATGTAACAAGTATTATAATCGTCATAGGAATCAGACTATTTTATTGCCGTTATAACAAAATAAATGTTGAATTGCTCGGTGCGAATCGTTCGGAAAGAGAAAAAGAGATTGGTTTACGAACTCGGCTTAGCGTGTTCACGTGCGATCAGTCCGCACCCTTGTATCATGGAATTCCACCTGGAATTCGTCCTCTGCTTGTCCTGGAGAAAGTGAAACTCCCGTTCGCCACGAGACGAAATAAGCAGGCGAAAGATGCCCGACGACAATGACAATGGGCACTTCGTACCACTTCGTACCAGACACGTTGCTTAAAGAGGAAGAGCGCTGGATAAATACGGACATTGGCGATACAGAGTGCGGAGAACAGTGCAGTGTACAAGTCATCGCATAGGTCCATGTGAAAGTCTTCAATCTCATGGTATCTGTACCTTTTATCGCCTTTTATGAAATAAGAAAAATAAATTGGAAATTTAAGAATAAATTGAATATTATGTATCAGCGAATGAACTACAGATAGTTTCAGGAATTAATCAAATTTTACGCATGCAAACATAACATAACGCTCAGACAATTTATAAAATTATTCGTCTTCTCAATCGACAATTCTTCCATTTTTGCTTTGGTGCAAATTACGAAAAGTTGTTCAATCATAATCAAATAATAGCAGGTACCTCTTCTTATCGAAGAACAAATCGTCTTTTACTCACATCTTGCACCTTGAATTAACCAAGTGACATGTTTTTTATCAATACAGTTATCATCAATACGATCTTCATTATGACGTTCAACTAGAGATTAAATGTACTATGATTTGTTTGTAAATTATTAATTTAATTGCAGATGATTTAATGTAAATCAAAAGGTTTGGAAGAAATTGAAAATTACAATTTATATAAATATATAAATATATAAATTACAATTTATTAATATACATTTTGTCTTAATAAGCACTTAACATTGGCTCATTGCTCTTAATTTCTTGTTGAAACAATTATTCATACTGCCGAATATGTTCATAAATACGCGAGAAAAGATTATAAGCCAAGTACTTCTTCTCTATGCACCTGACTCGTAAGATTAAATCGAGATAGATCGATCGCTAGCACCTAAAATATTTACAGGCGCATCAAGGTGAATACATATCGCAATCTTATTGTTATGCAACTTGTTACAAGATGGTACAATCTTTAATAATTTTTGTAATTACATTTCTGAAACGATGTTTCGTATCACGACTGATCGTACGTAAGTGATGATTATTAGACGAAGCCCGTCGATGAATCTGCAAGTTGTTTATTCGATCGACGCTCGTTTCGCAACGGTACGGCCAAGTCGAGAGAATTTCGCGCCTTGAATTAGAGCTCGTGTGTATGCACAGCTCTCGGGTTACTCGCACTCGGCGATCTTGTGTCATGACTTTTACACAATGTATGAGCCGATTGCGCGTGTCGTACGGTATGCGAGCGGCGAAATTATACGTGGCGTGCCCTCGTTGATTTTATGAACACCGTGCGACTAGCGTTATTATTACACTAACCGACCGGCGGTTGCGTTAAATCGAGTCAACTGAAATCTCTGGTATATTCTTAACACGATATTATGCCCATGTACAATATATGACATCACTCTTCGCTTGATGAATATTCTTTCGAAAAGCACAAATTTTTAGAATAAACTTTCGAATTTTCAGTTCATCTTCAGGAGAAACTTCAAAGAAGTAAATAATTTTTCTTGTCAAATTTTCCTTACGTATTCAGTATTTTTCAAATTGCAATTTTTAAAATCATAACATCTCTTTAAACCTATTTCAATGAGCATCCATGTGCGATAATTTGCCTGTCAGTTACTGCAAGTTGCGTGCTAACGAGACTCGCCCTATGCGTGTAGACATGATTTTAACCGCGTCGTTGACGCAACGGCGACTGGTAACGCGAGATATACATGGTTTACGCAATGACAGCCAGTCAAAGAGAACCAGGTTTCAGCGCCAGGTCGATCGGGTTGCCGGGTGAGATCGCCGCTACCGAGCGCCACTGGCATAAATCACGAATCTGATCGCTATTCATGAGGAAAGCGCTGCTAGGTGCGTCTAGCACCTGATCAACATAGGACGATGCAAGTCGCTCTACCTGTCATTAACTGAGATCGTGTCGTCGCGTAGGCAATGCGATAAGGCCAGCTTGCATAACAAGAGCACGCGTTTAAGCGCGTACTCCGCGCATTCGTAAAGAGCGAGCCTCATTACATTAGCATACGTTACGAACGTTACGAACGTCAGTTACATCGCGATCGCGCAAAATCTATCGTATAACCTATCGTTATTTGCGAAATCGCCGTTTCTCGCCGACAAAACAACGATGCGTATTTGCTGCTCGTTAATGTCCCGATAAGCTCGCAACGGGCTATTAAACGGCACAAATTAAAAGAGTTTTTTAGAGAACAATCGCCGACTCCGGCTGTATAAGGACTGATAATTATCGACTTATTAAATCGTGAACTCAACTGCTGCCCACGAATGCTCGGGTGTAATGAGATGTTCGTCCCACGCAGGCATCCGGTATTTCGTAAACGATTATTTATCGTAAATTTATTTTATAGATAGAATTTATTTGTAAATTTTATGCATGTAATACAGAAAACATGTGAATAATCAGAATTATACAGTTATAGTCGTGTTCAATTAGATAGGCAAACAAATCTTATCATATATAATACATATATACAGGATGAATCGGAGTAGTTGAACCAGTTTTATATCCTATGAAAAATCCGATGAAAAAATTATCGATTACACACCTAATTATCAATTTAATGATACAAATCGGATGCGTGGATAATATCGTGCGAACTACAGGTTTGAGCGTGAAAAAGGCACGTTTGACATTCAGTTATGAAAATTGTTACAAAATATTAAAAAATGCGGCTTTTTCTTAGTGCCCAGCAATTCGCACGATGTATGCATCTGTATCGCTAAGTCGATAATTAGATGTGAAGTTGATAATTTTCTCTCTTTTAAGGTAAAAAACTGGTTCAACTACTCTGATTCACCCGATATGTGAATGTAACATAAACTGTAACTTAATCCACATACTTGATATTAATAATCTAGAAAACTGAAATTGATTGCTGTTAAAGAATTTTCAATATAGACTTTTATTTATATGTTATATTTCTTAATAATTATGTCATATTTCTTAATAACCTAGTCAATAAAAGAAAAACTAAATATTCTATACATAATTACATATACATTATATGTAGGTACAGAAGAGAAAATAGTGGAACACCTAAGAGAAAGATTGAATAGGGCCGAGAGAAAAATTAAATAAAATTTTGAAATCTTTTACTTTTCTGTTTCTTAGTTCAATATGGTATCTTGAGCTGTCAAGTCACGACAACATTTGCTTGATAAAAAAACTGCAATCTTACTAAATTAGAGGCTACAGGCTAGTAGATTACATGAAGAAACAACGTCGAGTTCTTAGAATTAGACTTAGCGTCTAATTTTATATCATATCGTTCTACGAAAATTTATGTATATGTGCGTGCGATATTGATAATAATATGTAGTGATGTAAATGACATAAATAATATGTATGTAAGTCATATTGAGTCGATAAAAGACGATTTTAAGCTTGCCTTAAATGGCTTAAATTGCAATAATTAACGTCCACATATTATCAATGTAACTATAATTTTAAACAAAAAGCAAAATCTTATTGTCACTTATCGTTCGGAATTATCCACCGCGATGTGGAGCATGCTGAATCGGTTTTATTTTTGTTTAAAATTATAATTTATATTAATGATATATAAATGTTAATTATTGTAATTTAAAGCCAGTATTCTTCGAATAAAAAAGATTTCTACATAATTCGTATATAAATAATTATTGCTTTATTTAACTTTTCTCTTAGATATTCGCAATTCCTCCATTCTCCTCTATATCAAAATCATCGAAAACATGTAATAATAATTTACCTTTTAAGTGTATGCGTCGTTCTATGTTTCACGTGTTATAAATGTGGCATATATTGGACTATTATTGGATGCGAGAAATGAGAGGTTATCATTACTCTAATATACTGTAATAATAGTATCGTTCGCGTTTACCACATATTTGTAATTTTCCCACTCTCCTCTATATATTATAAATCAAATTATGGTTTCTGTAATACAAGAATTGTTTCTCATTTATCATGTTCATAATTTGCAAAATGTATTATATAATTTTATTTTACGTATAAATTATGTATAAATAAAATTCTATCTTGATCAATTTTATCATCATGTAGGTTTAAAACTAACAACACTAAAAGTAAATGCAATTTTTTATTTAAAATACGCTGATTTTCATTTAATAAAATGCTAATTTAATGAAAATTAAATGATAATTTTTTATCAAGACTTATAATATTTGAAATCTTCATTAAATTGGAATTCTATATATTGTGAATCAAGCATCTATTAAAAAAATAGTGTTGTTTATATGATAATTTGTTCTTCTATTATCAATTTGCTCAAATCGTTTTTATTAAACCGTTTTCATTAAAACTTAATGAATAAAATTTATTGGATATTCATATCAAAAATTTACGTACAGAATTTATTGATATTTTTTCCTAAGATAGCGCAAGAAAATTTTTACAATATATGACGTTGCTAAATATTTCTTGCTTAAATATTTCTACTTATATACCATACCGTCGCGCTTGACAACTACATACAACATTTTTCGGATCGTTGAATGCGGATTTGGAATCAAAATTTGAAAATTCAAAATTTTTAATTTAGATTCGGAATCAGTAATCTCTTCTGAATATCGAGTTTCATCCTGTTGATGAAAATCTTGTTGAGGCCAGAACAAAATAAAACGATTTGTGTATTATTGCATCAGTGTCCTTTTTATACATTCTGTTTTTGACGCAGAATCGCGTCAATGCCTGTCAGGTGGTTAATGTTATTATTTTCAATTTTTGATAAAAAAAAAATGTTTTAAGTGTTCTCCATTTGACTCGGTATATGCATGGACACATCGATTATCCTTTCAAAGATCCGAGGCAATTGCGAATAATTTCACAAACATCAATTTAAATTTCAAGGACCGACAAGCAATCGCTCCAATAAGAGCTCTGGTAGAGCACAGTTGAGCAACTTTGTATTCAAACTTACAAATTTTTACACTGTTATGATATACGAATTAAAGTTGTCGAAATGTTGCATCTAGCTCAATGATTAGGAACTCATAAACTTTTAACATATTTCGTAAATAAGAAAAAATTCGTACATAAAAAATATGAGTTAGTTATTAGTAAAATATATTGTTTATGTAAATCATTATTTTCCTAATTTAATTGTACTCCACTTCATATATGTGTAATTAAAGCACAGGACTGTATCTAATTCGATTCGAATTTATGTCGCGCAGTTATTAGTTGGAGGAATGGATATTTCGTGCATAATTGTGTAGGAAAAGTACGTGAGAGTCATACACGATTATTCGTGTAACGGTGGTTGCGAGACATTCTACCAAGTAGACAATCCAAGTTTCGAGAAATCTCTCGCCTGTACTGTGCGCGCCGGAAAACGATTATTGGCTGATGCACTTTGGCACTTTGTATGCATGTCGCGCATCGAAAGGGAAAGCAACATTATTTTCAAATGATTGTAGTCTGGTCCTCATTTGCGAAAGTTGACGACGAGTCTTATTCTTAAGAGATGTCCTTCGTAACGTTTTGTGCTTTCTCCATTCTTTCGTCTTACATCCTACCATCATAAAAATGTACGCTTTTACAACCACTGTTTAACGTTTCGATTTTATAGCCGCGCAGCATTTTGCGAGGCGTCAATTTATGAAGAGAAGGATTTTACGAGGAAGGAAAGAACAAATTCAAATGCGACACAGAGAAATTAATTCGTTAGCATATAGTATTAACGTTTATATTAGTACACTTAAATAAATTACAAAAAAAATTGACAATAGTATTATATTATCTTTATACCATACGTTTATTAAGTTATAGATACATTTTAAAAGAGAAACTATATTAGAGAGTTCCATGAATCTAAAATTATACATTGATATATCTTTGTAAGGTTTAACCAAATTTTTTTAACATGATTCCGGTAATACAATAGCGCATTGCATATTCACGGCACGAGTGTCGTTTACCGTTTTTAAGACGTTGTAACAAAAGGCGATGTTGATGACAATCGCGACGTTATTGTGTATATGGATCCGGTGATTCATTTTTGGGGGCCTTTCTTTCGGGCGACCTCTTTGTCCCTTGCGGTACCGATGACGCGTCACCAACGCAAGGTTGACCGCGATTTCTCTCTTCGATTAACGTCGAAAATACTTACAATGTTGAATGTGCAGGTCGTATGCAACATACGTGCTTGCAACGGGACGTATCGTCGAAACAAACCTGCCCAGATTCGATTACAGTCGCACGTGGCGCGTCGCGTCGCATTTTTGTAATGCGTGCAACACTAAAAGCGGTGCTTTATATCGCGCACTTTCGTAAATGCGCCGGTCCGCGGCACCCTGGGGTTTCGCAAAATGAAAACTAACGGTTTCCAGGAGAAACGATCTCTCGCGATCTCATTTATTTGTCCGCTTTTATCATTATTACTGATCTGCTGCTTTTCAGCTTCGTATAAAAGCGCTTCAATTAAGGCTCACGCAACTTTTCGAGTTCTATATATATATATAGGATATGCATGATTGAATTAAATCGACATTAATTTTTTATTTATCTTAATCATGACGGATGTAACGGAAATACACCCCCGAAGATTTCGTTAAAAAGCTCTAGGCTTCGCAAAGAACGAGAGACTCGAGGATATTCGAAGTCGTTTTGTCCTACCACATACGGTGACAGATCGGACAGAAAGCCATACGCGATAGTGTCCTCTTGTTACGCATAATTGGATGAATATACGAACCTGGAGTCGTGAAGAGAGCCGTGCTCCGTCATGACTCGGAGACTCGTTCGGATAAAAATACGGCGGGCGTTCGAGACCACGGTAACAATCGCGATAATATACAGCTCCGGTTGCAACGCGAAAGTACCGGTGATTTGTGAAGGCCTTTCCGCGGTTCGTTGTGTCGCGGATGATCCATGGAACCGACAGTGTATGCGGCACAGCTCGATACGTGCACGGGGATGATTTACGAGAGAATCGTCGCTCCGCAATTCGCGCGTCGCGCGACGTTACTCGTCGATGAAATGTTTTTCGCAACCACACGCGACTGCGTCGATATCTCTCGACGGACGGATGTCCCCGCGAGGCTAAGTAGCTCCGTAATTACACTTCCGTGTAACGCGCGCGAATGTAAGATATGATTTATGTGGATTTATGCGTATATCTGAAGAAATGATTGATTCATGAATTGCATCGTCGCTCTCACCATTCCTTTCACTTAATAAATTTCTATCTCTTCCGACTGAGAACATTCGGAGATTTATCATATTTTTTTCTTCCGTGATTTTTCGATAGATATGTTAGTTAAGTGTTTTCGTCAATTTTTCCGTCGATCCCGTTTTTAACGTTTCCCATAAAAATCTTTAAAAGTGATTCTATATTTGTAATCGGAAAGCATTTGTAATTTTCACGGAACGCGCGAAGATAATTAATTTTGCGACTATCTATATTTCGTCGCGCGTCGATGCCTTCGTGTTCTAAAGCAATCGAGAAATCGCAGAGAGAATGATAGGCTAGTAGCGATGGCTAGTGATGCGATCTCTCATCGACAACGCAAAGTTAACAAAGCTAGCTTGAAACCCGGTAGTATAGTTAGTGCCGCGAGAGTCGAGAGCGCGTTGGCCCTCTCTGGCTCCTTTGCTACCCTGCTTTTACTTCTATCAAAGCGAGAGAGCGATTCGGGGCATCGCTTTGAATCGTCTCGATTTCAGACTGATATACCCCGAAGATCGTTTTGCATCGATGGAACTCTAGCGTAATGGACATTTCGCGTGCACGTTAACGCATAGCGCAAATGTTTGCCCTGTAGGTCGATGCCGTTGTTTCCTTAGCCCTCGAGTTGCAGTGACATGAATCTCTTTGTGCTGATCACGATATTGATATGACCAATGTAATTGTGGAATAAAAAATGTGGTATAGAAATATTTTCTAAGAGTTAATTCACTATAGCCGATATTTACAATCGATATTCTTATATTTAAAAACATATTAAATACAAGTCTTAAGATAAATCAAAGCTCTATAAAGGTAGCAGGAATCAAATTAGACTTATCGGAATTTTTAGTACTCATTTTGTACTAAATTGTACCATTAATGATAATTTTACAATCTTGAAAATTTCAAAATGGAATTCAAATTTATAGTTAAAAAATTCGAGTTCCATTTTGGAAATAAAAACAAATTATAAATACGTTGCGGATCAATAGATTCGGGATAAAATGCTTAATCTTGCAATGTGTCCCAGTTGCGGATGATCGGATACATCCTGTATATGTATATATCATTTGCCACTGTATTTTCCTGGAAATAATTATTATGCGCTTTTAATTTCCAGAAAAATTAACACGCCTAGCCTCTGAAACGTAATAGAACATCAAGCAAAAGAGATCATGTAATTGTCTCGTTGATAGTCGCACTTGCGCGATCTGCGTTTCTTCATTAACTATATAATGTCTTCGCGCGCTGTAAATTTCCCGAGTAACGGAGCGGCGCGCGAATTCAATTCTATCATCTCTCCATCTCGTCGGAGCGGATGACTTCGCCGTTTCTCCCGTTTCGTCTCCATTCTAACTCTCCGGTTTATCGTCGATCCCGCGATTCTTTAATAACGGCGACCGTGATTTATCGACAGGAGCATATCAAGCGAGGGCGAAAAAGGGTGAAAGAGAGGAAAAGAGAGTCCGATGCGGCTTCAGACTCCGCGGGCATGAGGTGGACCCGCCCGGAATAGGTACATATATACATACATAAGAGTGCACCGAACTATCGATTCGCCGCATTTTTCAGGCCCTCTTTGCACGTTCGCCAGTTTCGCATGTCCTTTTTTTCCATTTTTTTATTTTTTTTATTTTTATTTATTTTGCTGACCGTTCGACGAAATCTGCCGCGTCCTGAACGCGCCCGTTTTGTTACCAGGAGAATTCCTGCGCGAGCGCGCTTGTAGGATTTTTTGATGGCTGCAGTCTGCGTTCCATCCACGAAAAATAGAACGCGCCGTCGCACTATCGCGCAAATAGGGCGTGTACATCGTTTCGTTTACTCGATACCTATCCGTTTCCGCTGGGTCGAATCCTCGACGAAGCTATTCATAAATTTACTTATCGACCATTAATCTGGCATTATTATTGTTTCAGAATCTAGGAATGGTAGATAACAGAATCGATTGTTAATACAATTGGATGTTTATGTCCATTTATACCAACTTTAATTTCGACTTACTTTTTATCTTTTTTTAAGAATTAGAAAAACATAAAGTGTAAATTAACCCAAGATTAAAGTTAATCTACGTTGATAGAAATCACTCTTTCATGCAAGCAATAAGCCAAATCTTGATGAGAGAGAGAGAGAGAGAGGGGGGGGGGG
>NW_017259224.1:99256-106244 GCF_001594045.1 Atta colombica
TTATATTTTAAAAATACATTTTACAATAATAATATAATTTATTCTTATTTTTGTTAGATATCTTCTAAGCTTTTTCCAAGATTTGCATGGATAGAACGATTTTACTGAAACATTCAAAAGATACAAATTTGAAAATAATTCTTTTGACCGTCAAAATAATTATGTAGGATTAACTTAAGCATGAAGAACAACGCTGCAAAAAAATTTGACATTCTAGCACTTTGAGCGTTTTACATAATTATTTAAGCATCTTAATGATATTTTGAAAATTCAAATTCAAATCATTCGAAATTATTTTCAGATTTCTATCTATCTTTTTATGGAGATATTTCAACAAAACCTTTCCGTATATGCGTTCCACTTTTTTTTTAGTTAGATTGACATAACTTGACTACCTCCCTCATTAATTTTAGGCTGTATTGTAATTCTTTTTAAGCAGTCAAGAAATTCTTTTTTTTTTTTTTTCTTTCATGTATGATGTAATGTGTTTGATGTAAAAGTTATGTTTAGATTCGTATCATTGTTCTGCCGATAAAATCTCGCACTGGTATACTCTCGGTCCTCTCATTCGAATGTGAAATCGAGCGCATTCGGTTATTTTACAGCGATAGGAAATTCCGATATATTGCATATCCTTCTTCTCATCTTTTCTGATCCATTGTCACTCTTGATTAATGTCGCGACTCTGGGGAAAAGTGTTTCGTCGTCAATAATATCACAGCGAATATCGCTCCGAAAATGTAGATCGTCGGATCATAGTTTCCACTGAGCAAGTCATCGATTCGAAAATAGCAGGTATAATCCGCAAATACAGATGTATTCTTAAGAATCGAGCGAAATATATTTGTACAAAATTCGGATAGAATATTTTTGAAATTTATGCGAATTAAAGCGTTTCATGAATTTCCCTGAAATGTTTTCTTTTATTCCCGAAAAAAAAAAGAAAAATCACAATGCTTCTAGAAAAATCATCACAATTCGAAAATACATATTTCTCCAATCGACTAATTGCTTAACTATCCAATCTTATCTTAAATTTAATTTTTTTACAAGAGATGCATTTCAAATGTCAGATATAGGAACTGCTTATTTCTATTTACTTTGTGGATAATTATAATTGTGGATAATGAGGATAATTAGAAAAACCGATCGCAAAAAAAAGAAAGGAGGGTGTTTATGCATAGGAAAATTCTGTGTAAAATTAAGGAATAAGAAGGAATTCCTTTTCTCCTTCACCCGGAAACCAGTTGAGACCGGGAGACCGACGCGCGCTAACTTCTTGTATCGGTGATCTTTGTGAGGAATTCTCGTTTGTCAGCCGTCAGCCAGGTACTCGGTTGACCGTGACGATCGCATGATGCACCCACGAAGGTAACGATCCATTGGAAATCCAAGCGTTTTGTAGCTCGCTAGGAACGAGCTTATCTGTCCCTATTAATCCGCCTTGCTTTTACGCGCCGATAATAATCACACCGCGTTACCGTTATTCGCGATTTACACCGTCGACCGTAGCTAAATTTATCACCGAAGGTCTCCGTCTTCCTTCCTCTTCACCTCTCGTCCTTGTTCCCCACGCGAGATCTTCTCTTTCAAGTTCCTTATTGCCTCACACGATTAATGCTGCCGTACTTAGGAAGCACTCGCGAGATGGATAACGATTAATCTATTATTTAGAGAACTCAGTGATAGTAGCGGTGAATCGTCATAGAGTCATCCATTTTAATACAGTATAGGACAGCAATTCCGAGACATACTCTATATACATTGAAAATAATTTTTAAAAGAAATTTCCATGAAGTGAACTATGTTGTCATAATAAAAAATGTATTAACAAATATGATTTCTCAATACCGAAACCTTGTTAGGAAGTAATAAAAATTCAAGACGCAGTTTGTCTCTTTGAAGATGATAATATCTTACTAATGTCGTTAAAAGAAACTCACGTGAGGGTGCCATGTGCACGATAAGGTGATCATCAAGTATGCTTTCATTGTTAACCCTTCTGACAGTGCATAATTTTTCATCTTTTCTCTATTCTATATAGAGAGTCGAAAATCAGAATGTTAGCAGAATTTTGCCATTCACAAAATTCAGAATGGGTGGCCACCCTAATAATGATTCAGCCACAGTTCTTCGAAGGGTTCTTCTTCCAAGAGTTGTTGTTAATAATGATTTCGAGCATAAAATCAGATCTAACCGTAAAAAGAGAGAAAAAACGAGAGAAAAGATAATGGTCTCGTCGCTCTAATCTAGTCGTGGAGGATGTACACCCGCGGCAACTACTTGGGTTATGCAGTGCGTTGTGTAGATATCTGTAGACGAGTAATACTCGCGGCATAAACCACGTCCACGATATTCTACCGGTCAACGAGACGCACGGAGAACAGGTTGCGCTGTTCGAAGTACAGTATACACAGTATAATAGTGTATGTACGAAGGTACATATTTTCACGCGGCTTCCGTCGGTAGTCGCCAACGATGATGGCGAGGTAATAAGAGACGGCTTAGCCGACAGATTGCCTCCTCACAGCCGCGCGCGCGTTGCGCGTAATAGCGCGACTCCTTTTCTTAACCTGGCTCCCACACAGCTTCCTTCGCTCCTTTTCCTTCGAAGAAATAGCCTCGGCTTTCCCTCTTTCGCATCTTGACCTCCACTTGTCGCGGATTACATCGCACAACCATCAGCAGAACGGTCTTCTTTTTCCTACGATCGTCCATTAAACAGTTCACAACGCGAATCGTCATTTTATCGCAAGAATTTCCTCACGGTTTCCATTTTATTTTAATTTATGTGACTAGTTGGTTTTCACGATTACTTTTCAGTTATAAAAATATTTGTCCGAGCGAATTTGGACACAAATAAAATTCAAACAGTATTGCGAAGATAATTTTTCACTGAATTTAAGATACTGAATTATGTAGTGTGAAAAATATTCGCGATTATAAAAGCGTCTGTCCGAACGAATTTGAATAAAAATAAAATCTTACGAATAATATCGCGAAGATATAATTGTTCACTGAAATTAAGATACTGAATTATGCAGCACGAAAAATGTTCGGGACGTCTGGAGACGAAGTTTTCGCTAGTATCGCGTCATCACGAGGGTGGCCACTGTCACGAGCAGAAAATATACAGAAAATGAAATAAGTGGAAAATGCTGCCGCGACTAACGTAACATCCGACTCCGCCGCATTTAATTCGCATGAACGATTTCGCAACTGCAAAACAGCTACCGGCATTGAAAAAGAGATTACAGGTAACCGCTTCGCGTGTTACTTTATTACGATCTTTCGATTACAATGTTACGGGAGCGAAATGTATCGTATCCCATTTGCCCAGATGCAGTTCGAATCTATAATACACGATCATCATCCACTGACGGAGGGACCGATCATAAAGTAACCGCATCGTTTGCGTCGCGAATGCGTTCGAGGTGCAAGGCGAATCACGCGCGTTCACCGGCGTGCATGGCCGGGGGAAAGGCGTGCTTGCACATCCGACGTACTCCCGGCGAATAACCGAGCTTGGGATTGCTCAAAGTCCTCTTGCAAACGGTTTGCAAAAATTTCAAAACGAACTCGACCCGTTCCCTCGTTTCGCCTTTCCGTTGTATTCCCTATCGCTTTGATTCGCGGCTATTTCTCATTGTTCTCGCGTCCCTTGATGTTGGTCAGACATCCCAATCGTGCGTGCTGATCAAAGCATAAATATATTAAGCTCTTTTAAATTTTCAAAGTAACTACCAAATTGATTTTTACGGTTCAGTAATTCGAGCAATTTCAATAACTTTGAAATTAATTTGGACTTAAAGATTGTACCAATGTATCGACACGATCTTTACAATGTACATATTTTTCTACATGGAAAGAACGGTTTTGCTAAAGTATCTAAAAATTTGTTAGATATCAAATAATTATATAAGATATTCAAACTGATTGCCAGAATGTTAAAACTTTTGCAACATCATTTATTATGTTTGAATGTCTTACCTAATTATTCTGATAGTTCAACGTAATTATTTTCACATCTGTGTCCAGCTATGTCTAGATTTTTGGATATTTGACAAAATTGTTCCTTCTGCACGGAAAAAAATGTTTGATTGAATTAACTGGAATTCTGGTGGAAAATAAACGATCAGGATTTTTCTTAAATCTACTAAATGTTAGTTATTTCTACTAGAATTCTGGATTCTTCTACTATAATTGTAGTTAATTCAATAGTTAATCAAACATTTTTTTTTGTAATGTGTACATATTTATTTTTTATTGTAAAATTTATCATCGATAACAAGACATTTGGAGAATAAATATCGACTGCAATTTTCGCGTTCATACGTATGCAAAGTCGAGTCATCGTACACGCGCGCTTTCTTATTATTACGAAACGCGGCTGAGTTCGTCAGGAGGAGAAGTCAGCGGGATACTAATATGTGTATATGTATATGTTTGTATACGTGGATGTACGTTCGCGTCGCTTTAATGTGTATCACCGTGATATATGCGGGTGTACATGCATAATAAATGCGTCCGCGCATCTCGCGGTCGCCGTGCAGTCACTGCAACGTCACGTGATCGCACGCGCGGCTCTCGCGCGTTGCAACGACGTTACTCTCTTGACTCTTCTCTCCCATCTTCTCCCGCCGTCTCGCTTCGCGGATGACACCGTACGCAGAGATAACGGTTGAGTAGGAATCCAATGTGATTGGTGCACCGGGGAACCATGTTCGACCGGCACTGTATTTTCAACGAATCTTGATTCGATCTCTCTTTAACAGAAATTTCATCAGACTTCCTACTTAATCTCTCGAATCGAAATGCCGATAACATCTAATAAATATATTTATTTATTCGTAATTCCGAAGTTGAATTTGCAAAAAGTTTTTTTTTGCTTTTGTTTGTTGTAATGAAGAAATATTTTTTCACTAAATGAGAAATGATGATTCATTAATTATAAGTCTCGTGTTAGACACAACATAATTATTCGCAGCGTTATAAGAACACGTTTCAGGATCAGTTCGTGCTCTAGACAATTTAGCCATTAACGTCATTATTAAATATTTTCCACGTAAGATAATCGATTCGGATATCGGACAAGTAATGGTATGAATTGAGGGTCAAAAAGATTGAATCCGCGATAGCGCGTGATGTTCAACACGTGTATCCGCAGTACATGCATCGTCATCATATGCGAGCTGCTGCTAGATGTATGTATATGCATTGTACGTTTCAGTGAGTCGTGAATTTCTGCTACTTTTTTTACGTGCAACGTTTTCCTTTATGGCACGTTCATATCTTAATGTTGTTCAAGATTTGTAATTTTGGACAAATAATAAAGCTTGAAACGCGTGTATCAGCATTCGTGTTGCTTTCCTTTTTCTTAATGGAGTTCAAAAAAAGCAGATAATAAGCGTGAGTGGCTGATATACATCGAGCCAATTACCCAGATTCACAAATCTTGGACTTTACGGCACGAAGCCGTAATCACACTATCGATTGTGATTGGCGATTGGCGATTACTTTTCAACCAATAAAATCAAAGCAATCGGTAACTGCTCTGTTCTGATTGGTTGAAAAATAAGCAAAATCGCCAATTACAATAGTCCAATTGATAGTGAGATTACGACTTTAAGCTCATGTCACACTACGTATATAGAGATGGAGGATTGCGAGTTGAAGATTAGAAATTCCATTCAATCAGAACAAAATGGATTAAAATTAAAATTATTTGAGTAATCGAATTTTAATCTCTAATTTCACAATCCTCTGTTTCCAATGCGTGTGACATGGATCTTAGAAGAACTGCAATTAGAATTGCAATAGCAAGAAATTCGCGTACTTTTCAGGTTCAATGAATGTCTATTATACCGAAGAAAAAAGAGGAATATATTAGATGGTAGTGTCTTGGGATGATTGATTAGTCAAGATGAAAATTATTTTTGAATTCACATTGATATTGCGCGCGATTTACTCGACCGGAGATTATTACAAACGGGAAGGCCGTCCAAGTTGGCGGCTCGATAAATTCTACCATCGAATAGAATCGAAAGTGGGACGGCATAATCCCACCCGAAATCCATTCCAGGCAAGATTCATTCTTCAACCCTCTTGGCACAACAATGGCCGCTGCCGATTCCGTTCCGAACACGATACTCTGCCGATCGTCTCAGTAAAATGGTGGAGAGATCTTCTTTCTCGTCGTTCTAAACGAAAGCGATTAATGACTGTACTATATAATGTCGTGAACCTATGCATATTTTTGGAAAATTTTAGTAGGCCGACAGGCGTAATATTATTTCATGTGAAATTTAAATCAAATCTCGTTAAGGATGCATGGAGGTATCATTTTTCACAATTCATGAAATTTTAACAACCTATATAAATATATTTTAATAAATAAAATTGTCATTTCTGAATTTGATTAAAATCGAGACCGTTTGAAATTAAACAACGGACTTTTTCATAGACAATGTTCGTAGCACGAAGCCTATTAATGCCTTGTTCAATGAAGGTCGTCTTTAATCATGTATACCTACTACCTAGCCAAGATAAATGATTCGTTATTTTGTAGCTTCTTGGATTCGATTCTCGTTGCGATTTTCACTGCGCTGCTTCGCCCGTGTCGAAGCGTATCTTCAATTAAAGACGGGTACTACTCAGTCGAAGTCAATTTACCTGAGTGCCGACCGAGTCCGAGGGTACGGAGGCGGTGTCGGAATCGTGCTGTATCAACACTAGAGTCGGTTGCCAACCGCCCGCGGCCGAAACCCACCGCGTGCCGATCTCTTTCTCTCTCTCTCTCTCTCTCTCTCTCTCCTCTCTCCTCTCGCAAACTCTCTCACTCTTGGGGTCGGGTGGCTCTGGGTTGCGGGTTCTTACGCCACTGGGATCGATATCCCGGGAGGCCAAACAGTAAACAGCCGGTTGGTCAGGACGGAGTCGGTGGTGGGGCTGTATAACATGGTGGTACCTCTCTTCCATCCGCCTCCAC
>NW_017259224.1:106344-112158 GCF_001594045.1 Atta colombica
GGGTAAGTTCCTGCAAAGTAGTCGCGACGTTCTGGGATTAACGAACGAACGAAGATGCGCGCCGATGCCACCCCCAAGAGAGTTAGAGAGAGTAGATGCCGTGCGATGTCCTAGTTTAACTTCGGGGCAATGGAACGTTTTCGAGAATATCGTTTATATTGAACGAGAAAGTGTATAGTCTAAGAAGCTTAATATTGACTGCGTCTTCACTTATATGATACCCTGTTGATTTTAAATATAATTTAAATTATAGATCCTATTTATTGAAAAAACTATCACTTTTTCTTATCAGAATATTAATTTAATTTTCAGAATAATGTCAAAATATTTCTAGAAACAAAATTTTGTTTAAAAAAATAATTAAATCTCGATTGATGCAAATATGCTTAAGGATGCTGAAATTAGAAAATAATTGTTATAGAAAATAATGGATATCTATTTAATATTTTATTAAATAGATATAGATATTTCTTATGATTATTATGTTCTATGCGCTTTGACGTAGTGCAGTAGTAAGTTGGAATAACGGAAATGTAAGTTCGTAAAACCGTCGGCGATGTACTCTTGGACGGCTGAATATATCGCTAGATGCTCGCGGCAAGGAAAGTAGGAAAGAAAGTATTAATCGGTGTTATATACGATCATCACCATGAAATTTGCGCGCGAATGAAAGGCGACTAATTCGCAGTGCTACCACAGTCTAATTTAACGTAGAAGTTATGATTATTTTTTCCACGTTTTACTTACACTGGAACGAAAATAAAAAAAGAAACAAATCTTAATTTCAACCAGACTAGATTTTTCTAAATTTATATATGTTTTATAATAAATATCTTCTTGGTTTGCAAAGATCCGATTTAGAAGACTTCGAATAAAAATAAACTAATAAATTTGATTTACAGCTACGAACAAATTAGACTCTTAAAACTCATCCCGCGAATGTCTGGTACTTATGGATTTCCTGCGGAGGAAAAAACTGATGATGACAACGCGCACAATTATTCTTCGTATGAAACATACTCTTCTTTCTTCTTCCTCACCAGAAAAAAGAAACGAAATCTTGCGGAGAGGTTGATAAAGGGCTATAGAGCGTTAAGTACGTCATAGCAGATCGTCGAGGGTGATTGGCGCTCGCAGGAAATCGGCTTGACGGATAATGATCGGCGTTAACATGCAGAATTTAAAAACTTGGCATGAAAATTATTCGCCCATATAATCGTGCGTCCATCACGTTTTTCACACAAATCTTAAATTTAAGGCTAATTTGCAGTACCTAAATATTTATGACGGGAGATCGTTTTACATTGTAATGGCGTGACAAGAATGGCGTAAATCCGCACAACGACGCAGCCCATACCTTTCATGGTTCACTAAAAGCAACAAGATTTACACGTTCTTAATAGACATCGTCGATTCTGCCGCTACGTTGATACCGCAAGCGGTTACGCCATTGGCTGCATAAAGGGGAAACGCAGCACCTCGTCGGCCAGTGGTGCTCATTCGTTCCCTCCGGCTTTTGTTCGTTTACTCGTTTGTTCAAGGCCTTAAAAATTAAATGAGTCCAAAGTATCATTGTCAGATTTGCGAGCGACCTGCCATCGGTTGTTGAAGCCCGAACAAAAAGGCGTAAAATCGGGGATGTAGCCGCGCGTTTCCGCGAATATAACTATGTAGAACGAATTTCTCTAATCTGCCTCGTTTTATTGTGTTGATTTTGTGTGTAAACCATGCAGAAAAGTGCATTGCTAAGTAGACCGTACCTACACAGCGATCGACGTCAGCGTGCCGTCCGATGACATTATCTTCTGGCCCGATGACACCAACGTGAATATTTTCGCCAAGAACAGCTATATTGTTCGTATGATACAGAAATCAAGTCCCGGAGATCGAAAGTTGTAATTGTGCACTTTATTGGAAATGATTGCGAAAAAAAGCTCCTTATTTTTCTCTCTTCGTTTCTTCTCTTTCCATCTCTTTTAAAGCTTTTAAACTTTGTTCCCTCTCCTGCATGAAATCGAACGTGGAATGTTCCGTAGATGGTATACGTATCGCGTTCTTTCAACGTAGTTTAGATGAAACATTTTGACAAACAGGTCAAACATCTCATTCGAATATCAGATTTCAATCTAACAGTGGGACGTATGAATTTACGATCAAGATCATGTCGAGTTCGCCTTGCCGAATCCTCGCAGTAGTTGATATCGGTAGATTACACGACTATATCACCCCATCAGTAATCTCCTCTTTCTCTCTCATCCTCTTCTGTTTTTTGCCGTAAGTTTTTATTACGTCTGTTCCACATTTTCCGTCGCCCTCCTTGTCTCTCCATTTCGCTCCGTATCATCACGCTCTCGCTCTTTCGCATATATCTTTTTTCCTTTCTTTTTTCCAGTCACCGACCTTTCTCTCCCTCTGTCTCTCTTTTTCTCCTCCCTCTTTCCCTTTCTCCGCTTTCCTCTCATCTCTCTCGCCTCTCTTTCTCTCTTTTCTCCTCTCCCCGTCTCTCTCTCTCTCTCTCTCTCTCTCTCTCTCTCTCTCTCTCTTTCTAGCTCCACACCTCTTCGCTTAATACACACCAGCGAAAGCCACCCGCTACTACAACGACACACTGGCGGCACCGACAGTATGGCACACCACTTTATTGATCTTCTTTCCCCGCTTTCACAGGTTTCAACCCGAATTTTCCACCGCTTTATGCAAGCGTCACCCGCTCCGCTCGTTTACGCGCCCCTGCACCCGGATTCATCCCTTCGCCGATAAATCGAACCGGCCTCCGGGCTATCCGAGAAGATCTCTCACCGCCGTCCGGGTGAGATCTCTCGCAGGCATTCCGCTCTGCGGGATAATTCGATTCCGACTGGTACTGCGGTCGATCGCTTTTTGACAGATCCCATTTTTAAATATTTCGGTATCTCCCCTGAAACAAAAGATTTCGAGCCCATCGCAACTGTCAGATTGCCTATCGAGGTGCAAATACGAATTACGTTCGACGCGATTGATTATCTATAAATATTCTTTTGGATCGTTAACGATAGTTAGTTCGTGTTTACGAAAGTCTTGTCTTTGTCTGAATCTATTATTTCACCGGTGAGAAGATATATAATCCTACATAGGATTTTATAATCCGCCCAGTACTTGATCAGTACTGACTGCCATAGTTCAAATACTGACGAATTTAGTCAGTACTGGCTAAGTACTGGATGATAACTTGAGTTCAGTGGCAAAAGGCAGAGTTATTTTAGCTAGTCATTTGCCAGTGATAACCCAATACTGGCTGACAGAACTTTGGCTATCAGTTGACAGTCGAAGCATTAGTTTCGTTAGAACTGCTGATGATCCTATATAGGATATTTCATCGGAATGCGCCGGACTGTGCATGACCTTTGACTATGTTGTCATGTTGACCTACGACTATGTTGACTTTTGTAGAAGCGTTTCTTTCATTTAGCCCATAAAATGAGCGATTTCTATAATATATGTAACGAAAGCACGTACATTATTTAGAAAGAAAGAAAGAAAAGCGTGCATTATAAAAGCGACTTTATCATATATACCTCGAAAAGGGAGAGAGAACGAGTGATAAGCGCAAGAACGCGTCAACGCGACGAAAGGAGGAAAAAGACCGAGAGAGCGAGATATAATCACGTTCTGGTTTCTGGGATCACGGATGGCGTTCACCGACCGTCAAGGGTAAACACTGTTGCTCGTCCCGAACCTCTTATCCTCCTCCGTCTCTCTCGCAACCACCACCGTCTTCGCTTTGCCCTATCTCTACGGTTTCTTTCTCTTCTTCGTCTTCCTTCGCCTTCTTAACGGCTCCCTCCTTTTAACCACTCAAGGCAATGATTCACAGAGTCCCACCTCCGACGACGTATCTTGGACTCCCAGCTACAACAAACGACATCGATCGTGACACATTCCTAGCATTACGCGACTTATGACGCAGAAAGGCGTCAGTTCTCAAACAGTAGGATGTGGAATCAGTAATTAAACTATAATTAAATGTTTCGTCAGAAGCAGCGATTTGTACCGAACTGGTGGCCAATATCGAATTTCCCTTTAATTACATGTAAACAGTTGCATTTACAGGGAGAAAGAGTATTATAAAGATCCCATGACATCATCGTTTACGTCGTTGTAAATTATGTCATCACTGCAGCAATGTAACGGAAATATAACGGACCACTATTTTTTGCAAGATTTTACCTGATAACATAGCGGACTCTTCAGTTGTAAAAAAAAGTTATTACCATTTTTGTTATTTGACACAAAAATCTCACGGACATTATCGCGAACGATAATACGTCGCTAGATAATAAGCGCACGGGAGACAATGACGAGTGAAATTGTTTCGTGTATTATTGCCGTGACATACTAGGAAAACAGCAGCGGTTTGTAACATGCGTATGTCCAACTTGCGTATCGCTGAGATTGTAATCTAGTGTGCTTTACGTGTAGTTACACACCAGAAAGCATATTTTAATATGTACAGATATATCAATCAAATTTTCGCCGCTTTTAATTTGACGTCATTCATTTATATAAATGGAGAATTAAACAAATATATCTTTAATCACTTTATAAAGCATATATGTGTATTACATTAATATTTTCCTTCGTATTATTAAATATGACATTTTAATTTTTGTTTCAGGTAAGTCGCGATTGGATAAATCATGCATATGTTATCTGTCAATCTGCAATCTGCTACGGAAATGTAAGTAACTGATTAAATTAGTCCAAGCATATTTTATCGAATTATATTAATGCCGATGGTTTTCGAACCTCGATTTTCTTCGTATATCGCTTTACCGAGAACCGAAACGAGTTAGCTGATGACGACTGCGTGATCCGGTTACGTAGACTCTTGCCGATAGCAAGAGTCTCTAGCATCGCAGTAATATAAACAGTTCGTCGTTCACACACGCTCTCATAAGTGTCTAAATGAAAACAAGTAGGTAGTAGCCATTCCTGAGCAGTGGCTCTCATTAGCATTTGTCTCCTGTGTGTGGTCTGCAGTCTAGTATCATATTAATTTTCAACGCTAAGTATAACGCTAATTAAGCATTAATTGAATTAAAATTGAATTAAAACGACATAGAACAACGCGAATTAATTTCGAGAATAATCTTGTGATATTAAATTTGTTTTTTTTATCTAATTATTTTACGCAATGCATACATATTATGTATATGTATGTGTGTTTATAAAATAAATTTAAGTCATTTTTTTATATAAAAAATGAATATCGTATAATTTTCTATTTTTCCTATTTTTTTTAATCTATTCTTTTCTATTTTTTTCTTATTTTTCTTATTTTTCTTCTCGGAATCCTATTATCATTTTACTCATTCTGTATTTCATTTTTTTACAATAAAGACTTAAAGTACAATAATGAGCCAAAAGAGTTCGTTTGTTTCGCGTCACGTACCTTTTTATTTTCGACTCGTTTCCTCGCGACCTTCTTTCTTGCATCCTTCTCTAGTCACCAACGCGACTCTTTGTTTGCCGGAGGAATTCGCTGACGGCAGGTTCCGCTGAAATCGCGTGATTACGACGCGCGAACTTTGAAATAAATCAGAGAATAACGCTTACGACGAGAGGTATAAGAGAGATGAAACAGAAACGGTAAACGCGTTCATGTGATCATGCTTCAGCTGTCTCATTCAAAATTCTCCGCGATTTCATTTTCGTACCAACATGTATCCTTAATTGACCGAAAGATTTAATACGCAGTCCTGCAGTCAATTGTTCATTATAAATATATTAAATTTTGCCTTTGTTTTTTAAATAATATTAGATATATATATATAT
>NW_017259224.1:112258-112857 GCF_001594045.1 Atta colombica
ATCTCAGATAATGGAGCTATTTATAGGCGGACACGTGCCGCATAAAGCGTACATAGGTAATCTGTTAGTGACAAATATAGATCATTTGCATCGTGTTTTATCGAGCCGATGTTTTAAAGATGGCAATACCGAAAGATTATTCCTTGCAGGCACATAATGTGCAACGCAGACTCGCTGACGTTCTGAGATGTGCGCGTTACGATCTGTCGTGCGCAATATGCGACGTTATGCATGCAAAATTGGAATTGTTTCCTGCGATTAAATTACATGAGGCGCCGTAACGACTTAACTCGTGGTTTCTTAAACGTCACGTATGACGATCCTCGCGTCGCAGCGACCTATCACGATTGTTTCCGCGCAATATAAACGATATTTCTTTGAGATAATTAATTAGAGATAGTTCGTATTTTGGTTATACGAACCGTAAGATAAATATACAGCTATATGTAGCGCTAAAAGACATCTTTCGGATATTGGATTTTATATCTATCTGATACGAAGATTGCGCTTCTTAATATTAAGACACAAGTCGAAATATTTACGTATTTAGTATTAAAGTATTAAATATTTAGTCTTAAATTTTATATATATATATATAT
>NW_017259224.1:112957-120959 GCF_001594045.1 Atta colombica
ATATATATATATAAAATGATCTAATGTAGTATCCAAGTAATATTTAATCCAGATATTCAATGTCAAGTAAATCGAAAACACTACCTTAATACCTCCAAATATCATTTTATCCTTGTTTAATATTCCGTGAACAACAAAAATAAAATAATATTGAAGATATTCGGATAGTGTTTTTGAACGCAGCTCAGAGTAAACGCTAACAATCTGCTGTTGTGAAAGATCACGACAGAAAGGAAATGCGAAGCAACATCTCCATCATCGTCATTTTCTTCCAAAATCCATTTTTTTTTCTTATGCAATTACGTAGCGCTACGGCCTTCTCGACATATCTACTTTATACAATACAACGGAAAATTCCAACTCGGAAATTCAAAAAAGTTACGATATTTTGGTACAGAAAATGTCTGATGTGTTCTGATATGTTAAAATTGTGTATTATTCTTTTTGCAATTCGAATTTATTCTAAAATCAATTCTGAAACCCTGAAAATTAGTTCAATTTTCGTTTTTTTTTTAATTTTTATTTTCAATAATTTCAAAAATATTAAATAAATGTTATAAAAAATATTTTTGTATATTTATATGTCTCTTTAATGTATAATATGTTTATATAATATTTACATATTTGTTTATTTGTATTTATACGTTTATGTAATTTTATGTTTTATATTTATGTATGAATAAATATATAAATAAATTAAATATAAAATACGTATTAATGGCTTAAATTATATTAAATTATATTAAAAAGCCATGTTGAAAATACAAGAATATATTATAAATATAATATTTTTTCTGCTTTGTTTATACATTTTTAATAAGTTTTTAAATCAATGGATAAATTTTCTAATCAATAAATTTTATTAAAATAAGGCTTCTTTATAAAATTTTGTTTTATTTCTTTTTTTTTATGAATAATTAAAAAAAAATGGAAATTGATCGACTCAGAAGTTGATTTTTTTCCTTTATGGTGAATTTGGATAGCAAGACTTGTTACATATTGATATCTTCTACGTGTTATTCATAATTTTTTGAATTTTCGAATTTGGAATCTTTTTTTTGTTAGTCACTATATTCATATATTTAATTTTATGAACAAATGTTTACATAACTATGTCATATCTTTTTGAGTGTTTTTGAAATAAATCGCTGAAATATTATGATACTCGATTAGAGATAAATTAGAGATAGAGATATTAAATCAATTATAATACGTTTTATTTTCGCTTGTCCTCAGAAAATTAAGGCTTGATTATTCGAATGTTTTATATTCATAATTTTTTTTACGTTATTTCAATTTTAATGACGATGAAAAATCTCGATCAGAGATGATTGTTCAATCCATAGAATAATGATTACATTCGCAATGCAGAGTAAGCTTAAGCTCATGTCACACTACGCATTATGGATATGGATTGAATTCGATTTGCGAACTGTGAATCGTTGCTCAATCTGATTGGCTGGTCAACGATTTGCAGTTCGCAATCTGAATCCATTCCGCATTTACAAATCATGGGCTTCAAGAGTGAGAAAATTCGAAGGGATAACAAACAGGAAGGAAAACACGGATGGGAAAATCGGCGGAAAGAAGGCTGTGAGAATAGCGAGAATAGAGAGAGGAAAGCAGAACGAATGAAAAGCGATCTCACAAATCAGCGAAAGGCTGCATCGATCTCAACCACCGCCATCGTTTCTTCTCTTATCCGCGACCTGTTTTTTCCTTCTTCACTTACCCGACATGCTTTTTTACTGCGCGTTCACATCGTGCGAATAAAATGAAAGCAAAGGACAAAAAGCATCTCGTATAAAAGGAGAGAATTCGACTAATACATCCTCTCTCCAGTTCTCTATCTCCTCTCTTTCGTTTGTTGTTTTCGATGGTTTCGTTAGTTCCCTCGATAGAAGGCTTTCTGATCCAAAAATACGCTCGATGAAGCGTACGCTAACCGGAAGTAACGCGGAGCTTGGTTCGCTATGAAAATTACATTTGTATCCCGCGGACGTTTTATCCCTTCGGCGACCGAGGCAAAAATCCAAGCCGAAACTTTTGATAACACGCTGACAGATTTCGAAAAGAGAGCTCGCCGTTTGGACAGGAAGGAACGTGATCCAATCAGGATTTTGACATTTCCATTGACTTTTCTGTACGTAAACCCGTACACAGGCAAACGTTACTGCATTTTCGCTGCTATTTCATCGCAACGGCACAATGGCATTTTATCACACAAATTATACGAAAAGCGAGTTTCCATATTTCTAGTTTGCAACGCGAGCAAGAATTTCGAATAGGGTAAGGTGGTACAATTTCAAACATAATACAATTTTGAACAAAATTAGATTTGAATTCAATTTCGAAGTTCAAGTTTGGTAACCCTGATTTCATTGTGTGAAGGGTACCATTAGGCAGGAAAAAACTAAACTACAATGTAAGTAAGAACAATAGGCTCACTCTGTGACTTAACACCACAGTGTTTCCATTCAGCCACATTTCCACTAGAAACCTAAATAATCAAACTCAAAAAGTTAAGCATATATAACGTTAGACATAATGATCTAATAATGACTAGAGTCCTTAAAAGCATGGATCATTTATATATGTCGTAATGTGAAATTAATCAATCACAGTCAAATGAAAGAGGAATAATCAACTAAGATTGATCAACTCTTGCAGATTATGGCATTTATAAATGATCTTTAAAAGTCCAATGTTGTTCTGTATTTTGGTTTTTTTTTTCATAATCCGCCAAAACAAGTTTTAAAGATCATCGTTCACAAGACATCTCCATGTCCTCTTAATATCCTAACATTTCCATTCTCTCGGATAAAGAATATGTATGGAACTGTAGAATGTAATGTTCAAAATTACATCCCTTACCTTATTCAAGTTAAAAATAATTGTCAATATCGACTCGTATCAACGAGTAATCGTTTTCGATGTTACAGAGCATCTATACGTCCCATATAGGATTTTACTATTGGTCCGATTTTACTGGCCCAAGATTGGTTACCACATAGTCTATATTGGCGCGATAATGACAACTATGACTGACCCACTAATGGGAATACTATAAGGTGATAACTTCGGCCCGATAATGGGTAACTATACAAATGTGATAAACAATGTTGGGCTATTAATGATTGTCTTATCATGTCAATGTTTGACCAATAATGGTTTTAATGCAGTAATTATTCCAATTATTTTAAATGCTTTTCAACAAGAGACAAGATACACAGATGACACAGTGTAACACAATGAATCATTTTATCTTTGTTTAACATTGTTAAATAAGAATAATTCACTATATTCACTGTCATCTGTGATAAATGGTTTCTTCATGATCTAATATAACCTCATTTATATTGTTCGTAGTGTCAATATTAATTACATTGATATTTTCTTCACTATCATTTTTTTCGATATTATTAATACATTTATACATTGATGTTAATTTTTAATTGTTTTAATTTTCGAAACTTTTTTTGTCTATAATAATTTTTCGACATATATTTATTAATAATAAGGACTCATTACTAAGGAGTAATTATCGCACGATAACTTAAATATAACAAACAAAAAAACTGCGAAAATTAATGATGACATGCCAGACATGGCCCAGAACAAGATATCAAGTATTGACCAATTGTTGGTACCATATATTGGGCCAAGCATTGGCGCTATTGAAAACTACTGGCATTCCTATATGGGGTGTTCTTTCTTTTTGCACTTCTTTAACGAAGAAGAGTATTCCCTTGTGTCCGTTACATTATTTTTGGGCTTGATTCCCAGACACGTATTTTTACTTATCTTTATTATAGCCGCGAATCGACTCGTATTTTTACAGTTGGCCTTCAGCCGTTTGCGGCTCGTATATCTGTAACATAAACGTCGATAGCCGGAGCCGTGGCATCGTCATAAATGTTTACAATCGACCTTCGATCGTGTATCTCCATGGCTCGTTTACTTCGTAGCCGCTGTTCGGCACGTACGCACAACGGCGTCACACGGAACGCTCTTCGAGGAAGAAACTCGCATCAGTCGATGTGTAGTAACGAAGATAATGGTCATTTTCAATCCCGACTCGCCGAGGATTCCGTTCTCTCTCTCCCTCTTTCTCCGAGAGATCGCGCGTCTCGAGATTCAACGAAAACCGATGCGATGTCATTCTTTATCTCGGAAGATCATCTTACGTTAACAGAGGTTGCATTACGTCGTTGTCGACACATACGTCGTCCTTCGTTCGTTTGCGAATGCGTTGAACAATTTCGTCATATACACATGGACTGCTAACTCTGGTGCTTTCCAGCAAGCGACACAGTGATCATGTCATTTTTGTTTAGTTGTTGTTTTTGTTTAGAGGTTGGGTACTTTCCAGCAAGAGATACAAATTATACAATGTAACACAGTGAATCATTACATCCTTGTTGTTTAACATTGACAAACAACAAGGATGTAATGATTCACTGTGTTACATTGTATAATTTGTATCTCTTGCTGGAAAGTACCCAACCTCTCCCACTTTTTATCATATATGCAATGTTTTGAACTTGGTCTTCGTTGGCGGAAGAGAATGTATAAGAGAAGAAAAATGCTTTGAATTGAAATGAAAATGTCGCTGTCTATGTTACTCAAAACGTGAAAAGAAAGATGAAACTGTTCGTTTTCAACTTGATAAGTTAAGCTCATAAATGGATTGCGCTTTGATCTTCTATGCTTCATTAGAAGAAATTAAATATATTAACATCTCTCTTCAATTTGAGAGATACTTGGAGAGACAGAATTGTTATTTATTTATGCGCTCTGAGATCACATCTCCTTAAGCATCAAGCATAACATATACTATCTACATACATGTAGTTAAGTTACAGCCATATTATGAAATATAGAAATAGAAGTTTTATAAAGAAAGAAAAAAGTTAGAATAATAAAATAAGTAGATACTAAAAAACATAAAATATGATACTTTATATAAATGAAACTAGAAAACTGTGACTACTATATTCACATATCTTTATGAACAAGTATTTAAAAAATTTACTTTAAATTTTAAAGAGAGAGAAAGATTTATGTATGATTTAAGTTATCTTATTCTTTCTAACAGTGACTAACCGATAGTGACAACTTCATAGAAATGCGCAGTCTATTCTATTACGTCTGTGATTAGATCATGTGAATTCAAATCATCTTAGTAAAACGATAGATGCATATTTTTGACGTATTTTAAATACGAGATTTTTTTCTGTTATTGATTTATCTTCACTTATGCATTTACTTATCCATGTATATATGATCGAAGATTGAACTCGATTTTTGATTCTATGCCATTCGTTCGGCAATGAAGCTAGTAATGCACCAGCTCATTTGTTTCGAAAACGATGTGACCCCGATAAAGACCGAAGTATTACGAGGTCCCTTTATCTGTCATTATATATATATAATTTTTTTGTTTAAATAAAATTCGAATTGCCAACGAGATAAATAGAAAAGAATGATCAGCATAGGTGACATCGTTTGCCGCGGGAGGATCGCCTTTATGGCGCCGCGTTAGACTTTTAATTAAAAGCCTCGTTCGCCGCCACCTCGGCATTATCATCGCGCGTTCCTGCGTCCGTCTACCAATTTTACTTCTCATTTACGGAATATACCAACGAGCGGCACTCGTAATCGTGAGTAATATCCACGTTGCAATTACTCTGCCTGTCATTCAGCGTCTCACCTCCCGCGGTACATCTCATCTAATTATCTATCGACAAATAATCGTTACTGTGTCAATCGTTATTAGCATAAAACACAGCAGCTGTAATCACGTGTATTAATTGCGTCAATGCGCATTTGCGCTATTAGAATTTTTTTTTCAATCGCGCGTGCATACGAAGAAAAATGATTTTGCTGAGGTATTTAAAAATTTATGTAGATATACTGAAAAAAAAAATCTTAATTTCAAAGAAATATCTCTATTATATAAATACATTAATATAAATATAATATCTTACTTCTTTGAAGTATATCTTATTTTCAATATGAATATTTTATTTTCAAAGAAATTTTCATTGATTCAAAGAAATAATTTTTTTTAATACGATCAAAAAAATATTTTTTTGGAATTAAGAATTTTTTTTCAGTGTGTAGATATAAATTTAAAGATAACTTCGTTAGATCATCAGAATAATTATATAAAAAATTCATGTGATAAAGAGTGATGCTACGTAAAGTTTGGACAGTCTAGCAACCATCTCGAGCATCCTACATCATTGTTTTGATCCACACTGAGAGAAAACGAAATAGTTACAGCAATTATAAATTATTAATATTATAAATTTGGGACACTGAAAAAAATGATTTAGTTGAAAATGGACCAGAAGATTCTGATTAAATCAATTAGAATTCCGGTTATCTCTCTCTCTCTCTCTCTCTATCTCTCTCTCTCTCTCTCTCTCTCAATTAGAATTTTTAGATACTTTATAGGCGTATTCATTTCAATTAGAGGAAAAGTGAGTAAAAATTTATCTTCACAAACTTGTTGAAATACATATATTAAAGTCAATCTTTAAGAATCTTCAACAAACTTTTTTACTAATAATAAGTGAATGTATTGATCAATGAGTGTTTAATTTTTCGTCATAAAAATGATTTTCATAATTTTCATAATAGTTCTTGGCAAAATTAGAGGAGGATCAAGTACATCTCCTTATATTTCCTCCTTTGTATTTCAATAAAACCATTTTTTTTTTATGAACGAGGATCCAGAATTCTTATCGGTGATCTCTGTGTGTCAATCTCTCCCCTCTAAATATTTAAGATTAAAATATTTTAAATTATATTCTTATCTCGGACACGCGTAACCGTTGTTTTCCGTTCAGAGCGAGAGCCACTGGCTAATTCATCGGCAAGCTAGCGCGACGATGCGTCGTGCACACGCCGACGCGTTGCACTTGCGTCGCGTCGCGTCGCGTCGCCGCTCGATCGCATCGCCAACCGTATCCCCCGGTCATGCGACAATGACGCTCACGGAGCGATTGGATGAGCACCACTGGGACGGATTTGTAGTAAGTGTAAGCAGAGCGGTACAGATGCGTCCGTCGCCGCGTCGCCGCGCGCGCGCGCGCCACCCGCTTCCGCGCGATCCCCCCGCGCGCTGTTGAATCCCGGCGCGCACCGCGAAGCCGTGATGACGCAACGGCCGAAGTGGAGGAGGTTGGATGTGTACGGGCAACGTGTCGCGCGAATGCGCCTGTGTAAAGACTCCGGTACGGCCAGCTGCACGGGAGGCCGCCTTTAAGTCGCTCTTGCGACTACGTCGCTTCCCGCGCGTCGTTATACTTTTCCTTTTTCTTCTTTTCTTTTCTTTTCTTTTTTTTTTTTTAGTTTGCCAATGCGGTTTAAAGACTTCTTAAAGATGATGTTACGTTCACGGAGATCGAGTAAAGTACATCTTTGTTTGCTTTTTTAAATAATTGTGCATCATGACTGTGCAGTTTTCATCCTAGAATCAACTATCTTTTGTAAACATTACTTTACAACAATAATTGAAAAAGCTGTAATAAAAATGAGTGAAAAAAATTACTTTGAGAGCTTGATTATTAATAATTAATTCACGATTGTTTGAATTTGAATGACTTGAAGGACGTTGCGTTGTACGTCAGCGAATTCGTTTTTGTCAACTAAAAATTATAATCTAAGTCGCTTTCTGACATCGCAAAAATATTGTCATAATTAGAAACATGCTTAAAGAATGTTAGAAACGTACGTAACGATAATTTAAGCGTTCCTAGTACACCGACTGTTTCGCAGCGTGTACTATCAGTGCGATATACACCGGTCGTACGCAGTTACGGTACACCCACGGTGGTTGAAGCGAGGAGAGAGGGGTCCCGGGGTGAAGAGACGGAACTAAGGTTCGTTCTAGAAGTCGTAGAGTCGGGCAGCATCGGGCAGACGGCCGGCGGCGTGGCGTGGCGTGGCGTGGCGTGGCGTGGCGTGGCGTGGCGTGGCGTGGTGTGGCTTG
>NW_017259224.1:121059-128140 GCF_001594045.1 Atta colombica
CGAGTCCGGCCGAACGTAGCCGAGACTCCGCTGCCGCCGTCGCCGCGCGTGCCTCCCCGCGTGAGCGACTAGCGAGGAGCCAGGCCGCCCAGAGCGGTCGCGATGCACGTAGTCAGTGGCTGGCGACTTCTCGGAGCGTCAGGTTCTTCGTATCGAAGGGGGGGACGTGCCGTCGCATCGCGTCTCCTAGCGAGCCACGTGCGCAGCGGTGACAGCTCGCATTGCGCGACGTAACGCGACACGAGGAGCATCCTCGGGGTTCGCGCGAGCTAAGAGACGCGTCGCGAGATGTGACTCGGCAAACCTCGAAGAGATTTGGACTAGTCCTCCGTGTATATCGTTCATTTTTGCGAGATTGACAGATGCGCATTGTACCCGTAGAAGAGAAGCACTAACGAAATTTATGAAAGCTCGCCACGGCAGTGCATTCGATTTTGCAGTGGGTTTCTCTGGTGGATGCTGACGACACGTCGAGACATTGTATTGATTCAGTGATCTAATGATGAATGAATCGTTACGACAGACTGAACTGGAGTTCCTTCGAAGTTGTCGAAATTGAATGCACCCTCCATAAGATCTGACAGCATTTGGAACTGAGGCATATATAATTATTAACAAATTTTGCCGTGTTTTTTGCAATTTTTTTCTTAAAATTAAAACATTTGGCGAACGCCAACGAAAGTGAGTTTTTGACACGGATAGGATTCGTGGATGTGTCCGTGACGTTACTGTAAACTTGTCGCAACAACTCGGCTAACACGCTTATCGAGACTTTCGTTAGCAACTCTCTTATCGGACTACGAGAATAACCTGACCGTGCGACGTAAACATTATGAATGCAGGAATCTCTCAATCGGGCGAATCGATTTCGTATTATCATGCCGGCACGTCGTGGTCGAGGTGGCGCGTTGTAATCGCGTGACGTGCTCGAGTGACACGCGCGGGAAACTCGGAAACGATCTCCGTGTGAAACGTCACAAAATCATCGATTAGGAGCCCAAGGAAGAAAGTGAAATTTTGAGAATGAGAATGCGACGTGGGTACGTCGATCGCGAATTCTACCCTTGAAAAACGTGAGGAAAAAAAGGAAAGAGGAAAAAACAGCATCACAAAGCAAAAGAGGAGGACGAGGGACATTTCCTGAAACATGGAAAAACTGTAAAACGCACAACGAACGACGAGCCGAACGAAGACGGAGGAGGGAAAAAAAGAGGGGAAGAGAGATACGGGAAGAAAAAGTTGGCGGCGAATCGTGAAAAGAGAACGGAAACGCAAAGGGGGAGAAATAGAGATTTCTGGGCACGCGCACTCCACCTGCTAGCGTGTAGTGGCACGCGCCATACCTACCGTCTCCTCCCCCCTGCCACCCTCGTCGTCACTCAAGTTGCCCCCTTCACTCCACCCCTTCTGTCTGTCTCTCCTCGTCTATCCAATTCCGTCCTCTCTCTCTCTCTCTCTCTCTCTCTCTCTCCCTTTCTCGCGTGCCCTCCTGGCCCTACCGCGGCAGCCGTCGCCGCTTCTCCTCCCCCCTCCCGTGGGAATCCCCTCCCGTGTTCCTCTCTCACGCGTGCCGTGGCTACGAAGAGACCGGGACGCGCGGGAGTCAATCGCTCGCGGTCTTCGACAGGGCGTACAACCTACCGTTCTTTGCACTCTCTCCCTCTTCTCTTTCCTCTTCTTCAGTGTGCTTGATTTTTAAAATATTCGCCAGCCAAGTCTCTCCCTCTCTCGACTTGTCAAACTGTGAGACTCCCTCTCCTCCTTTCTCTTTCGTGCGAGCTTTTTCGTTTGCACGTGCATCGCCGATGCCTGACTGAGAGAGAGAAGAAGAGTCGAGAAGAGAAGGTAGTAGTATAGTAAACGATCATGTTATTTCGCGCCATGAACCGCGAGTGGACGAGTGCGTGAGTGCCTTCCTCTGCGAGGAAACAACCGGCCGATCGTAGCCGTTCGTTACGAAAAGTTTAAAGGGGCGCAGCGATACTACCTGCTCGCTCGTGACTCGTCGAGAGGGCCGAGACGCCGCACGACGAGAGTCGTCAGCCGATGTTTGCGTATGAAAGAACCCGGTCGCCCTCCTCCGTCTCATCCTCCTTCTGCTGTGCGTCCACCGCGTGGGGGGAAGCGCGCGCGATCCCTGTATTGTAAACCTAGCGAGCAACGGGGCAACGGGGAGGACGACGACGACGGCGAGGACGACAATAACGTGGACTCAACGCCGTATACGACGTATATCTCGGGACGCGCTCGACGACGGCCACGGGAAAAGCACGAGAAAAGCGGGACGAGCGGCGAGAACAGAAGACACGTGTGAGAGAGAAGACGGCGCAGAGGGAACGGAAAGGAGCGATAGAGTGGTGGGAAGCAACGCGTGCTGCTTAAACGCGTCGTCGTTCCTGCCGTCGCAGGAACGAAAATAGTTTCGCGAGAGTTAGGCGCACGCATCGGAACACTGAACAAAACACCGACGGCGGAGGAAGGGAGGGCATGCGAGAAGAGTGAGGTCTGATATAAAACAGTCCGGCGTTTCGTGCTCGGTGACTGGAATCGCGACGGCGAATTCTGTCCGGTCCGTTAGTTCAGGCCAAGTCCGAGAGAACTTCCAGAGGCATCAGTCGACTACACGCGATCGCGCGGCGACACTGGTTTAGTCTCTCCTGTCTCTCCTCCCGCTCCGCCGAGAGGAGCCAGGACGTCGCACGAGCGATCAGCTGTTCGTCGAACCGCCGCAAGTCGCGAGTCGCGATCGCCGAGCCCGCGTCCCGTTGGATTCTGAGAATCCGCGTCGCGTGCGTTCCGCGTGCGTCGTCGTTCGGAAAACCACCTGTTGACGATTTACGAGGGAAAATCGAAGCGCGCGTTCGTCGACGAAAAGCTGCCTCCGCCGTCGCGATTTTCTTCCGTTCCCACGCTGTGGATCGAGAGACCATCGCCGGTAGAACTAGACCGTTTTCTGGAACGAAATCACGTCGTGTGGCAATACCAAGCGATAACGCGTGTCAACAACGAGAGCGTGTTCGAACTTTGGCGTTTTTAAGCTACTCGAAAGAAAGGAAAGAAAGTACGAAAACTGTGAAAACACTTTTTGTGAAGAACTATTTGTACAAAAAGTGCTTCCCGCGATCATTGTTTCTTTCTTGCGAAGAATGTGAATTAGCGGCGAAAAGTCCGCTAGTGGTGAGCGTTTTCAAGAAATTATAGAAACACCGAGACTTAGGATAAAACAATTGCGTCGTCTCGATTATTTTTCACAATCGGCTTCGGTTATCGTCGATACGCATCTCGTCGGTGTGTCGGTCGGTCGGTCGGTCGCTGGCTGTGAGAGAACTTAGCAAGGTCAGAGGTCAGGGAATAAGCTAGCGGGCGATACGCGGCGTGCAAGGCCACATCGAAAGAAGTGTCACGTTCTTTCTCTGTGAAAGAGGATCGGTAACTCGAGTGAGGAAGCGATAAGACGAGAGACGAAAAAGATTTCTCGAACAGTCTCTCTGTGACGCGTGACATACAAAGAGACGACGTCGGCATGTTGGTGTGTTAGTGCGTCGACGACGATAGCTAGTCAAATTGTTAAGATGGGCATTACATTTTACGAACGATCGATAGAAGGAAATCGATTCTGCGCACGCTGTCTCGGCAGCGTGAACGAAAGGGTTGAGTGACATTTAGCGACAGCGAGAGCACAAACGAATTAAGTGAAGACTCTCCGGTGCCTTGTCGTATTTTTTTCTTTCCCCAGTCGAGTAGCGTTTAGTCGTAATTCAATCCCATCGGGATAACGGTACAATCGAACAAGTGTATCGAGCGTTCACATGGACGTGTACGTCTTTACTCGTGAATAATCGGACGACATTGAGTGTAATCATTTATATTATTTGCGAGTATAAACAAATCGAGTGCTACAGTTACGATTATAAAGATTAACGACAAAACCGTAGAAGGAATATAAATGACGTGTATCGCTGAACGAGCGAGGAAAAGATGACATTCAAGTTTCGTTGATATTTACAATCGTGACGAAAAAGTGTATCGACGAAACGTGTCGAGGGCAAAATCCGCTGCTTTGGTATAACGACACAAAAGGACACGAAGAACTGGAGGGGCATGGTGGGCCCCCCTCTGCCAGGGCCTCAGGCCCGGGTGGCCTCTCTGTGAAAAGAAATCTTCCTTCTACCACGTCGTTCCTGCGACATTAGATTACCTGGAATGATGGTACGTTAACTACTTTTTTGTAATAATTAATTTTATCTACATACGATAGAAAGTTTATAATTTCATTTACAATGTAGAGAGGCAAAAGCCTCTTTATTGCCATTGCGAGATTTAAATCGTTTTATTTCAACATTAATTAATTCAACGTAAAAGTAGTCAGATGTTTCGCCTTGAGAATCAAACGAACGTTTAACGATAAACTCGCAGCAGGAAAAGGGAAGGATTCATGGAGGTCTCAAATATTTTGCGCTCACAGCGTCCGTTTCCTGTCTCATCTTCCTCTCAGAAGGTATAAAGAAACCGGAAACTGCTGACCGTCGTAACTGTATTACGCACCATACAGGCCCCCGCTGTTTGTATTGAAATCGCGTCTCATGTGTCTCGGAGCATAACACAGGTGCATCCGTACTGTAAGTTTGCATTGTTTGCATTGCAACACCATGCGCTGCTCCCTCGTACTGAATAGCGGGAAAGAGGGAGGAAGAGAGAGAGAGAGAGAGAGAGAGAGAGAGAGAGAGAGAGAAAAGCAGAGAAGAGAAATATTTATCATCGTCAGAACTTCAAAATTTCGCGTCGTGACACTTGAAGACTTTCGAGCCGTCATGTTTTCATTTACGCGTCGTTACGCTCGATTGCCTTATTGTCTCACTTTCTGAAATTGATTTGTAATAACACGACGAGCGAATTGAGTTAAATCAGAAAATTTACCGAGTCAGAGAAAGTACGATAGTTAAGTGTAAGATCAACCGCTTCCTCGAGATCGTTCGATCGAGAGAGTTAGGTTGAAACGAACGGAAGTGATTCACCCTTTCAATTCCATTCACCCGCGGTTACTATAAACGTAGGCTTTATTTCTGTCGCTCTGCGCTTAGAGGGATTGCTCGAGGGCGCAAACAAATGTTTCTCGGTGTCTGCTTTTTTTCAACGACAATTGGAATTCTTTCGTCACGAATACGCTAACTGGATTTAATCAGTCATTTCTTTATTCTTGGTCACGCATAAATCGTCGTCTTCTTTGCAATTTGTTGTATAGAGGATTAAAGAAAGATATGACTAATACGACTCAAACCATCCAGATTCTCGTGGCATTGAAAATCAAAACGTCGCCAAATCAACAGTTATGATATAACCGAAACTGAACGGGTCACCCGTAGGTCGAATGTTTGAATATCAATACTGTAATAAATACAATAACATCGAGAGACTTAGGCCCAGTTTCACAAGTCTCACGGTTGACTCTTAATCGAGATTCAACTTATCATTATCTCTTTCCAATTCTAGAATTGGAAAGAAATGAAAAACAAATTGAACCTCGATTGAGAGTTCGAGAGTGAGTTGTGAAATTGGCCGTAAAAATTAAACGAACAAATTGCAAATTGCGGCGAAGACGCATCGGCAGGTTGGGCAGGAAATTTTCCTCGTAACGCGCTCGAACGCGAGCTAATTCTGTCGTCTGGTTAAGCCCTCGCGCACTCTCCTCGTTCGCGTCGCTCGCGATGCGAGATCGCCTGCGGAGCTGCATGCGCACACGTAGGATACAATAGATTGACCGTCGGTGCGTCTAACGGCATTCTGGCGGTCGAGCGACCGATAATAGGGGCGTCCATCGCATTGCACGCCGCGCCGGCTCGCGGACATTCCGCTGTGCTCTCCCTGTGCTCTCCCTGTGTTCCCCCGATGCACCGGTTCCGTTGCACTAATGACAGGTTCGCGATCCGGGGCGTTAGTCGACGGAATCGGCCAGTCATACACGGCAGTGGCAACGACGTGTCATACCATTTCAACATCCTCCGGTATTGTCTGTTCTCAAAGTCTACGACTGAAACTATACAATCTTCACTCCCTCGATTATTCGCCTGTGATGCTTCGGCATCGTTACATTGATTTGAAATTGTATTAACGCGTAAGTTTTGTCGTCAAATGTAAACTTTAATAAAAATTGCAATGATCAAACCGAATCGGTATAATGGAAGGAGATAACGAAATCTTTTAAATATCATTTAAAATGAATAATGTATATACGTTATTATTGGATAATGTATATCATTATTATTATTATTATTATTTTGTCAGTCAATGAGTATGCGCTGACATGAGCGCAAAAACGCAATGTGAAAATCTCCAGTGCATTCCGTTATCTTCCGCGTTTCACCGACGAGTCAAAATTAGTCTAGCGATATTAACGTAACTGTGCTTTCAGCGTGGCTTGCTGGGTTCTAGTTCATAGCTATTATCTGTATAAAGCTAGCTCTCTTAGTAGCCAATCTATACTACGGTGCTCGTCGAGAGAACTCCAACGTACCATTCCTTTAAATACTGTTCGCAATTTAGCTGAATTAAACTCGTGCGTCAAGTCAGCGCGTTAATTTCTGGCGCAATAACATCGCACCTATTTATGTCACTTAGGCGACTAAATTAACGTTACTCTAAAACTGTTCCAGACTAATAGATATTGTATATAGAGATTATTATAATCGAGCTTCGAATAAGAATCTTATCCTGGGCAGGCACTCTTATCAGCAGCGGAGGATTCAATGTTGTGGGTGAGCGCGAGTTTCCAGTTTAGTGACGCGTGATGTGGCATTCCAATTTCTGGCGTGTCATAACAGGGGATTAAGCCTCGCACGGGCGGCGAACGGATGGACGGAAGGACGGCCGGCTCATGGCTGCGCGTCGGAATTATTTATACCACTTGATTACGCGTCGCACTGCGCCGCGCCGCGCCGCGCCGCGCCGCGCCGCGTCGAACCGCGCCGAAGCGACCAACGGAAACGAACGACTTGGTGATGAAACGGAGCGGACGAGCGTACGAACGAGCTAGCTCATGATGCGGAACGGCGCGGAGAAGTCTTCTTCCTCTCCCAGTTCGTCC
>NW_017259224.1:128240-133353 GCF_001594045.1 Atta colombica
CAATTCCGACGTGAAGTGACATTGAGGAAAGTCGACGCGTATCTCTCTCATTCCCTCTCTTTATCTATTTATCTATCTCCCTCTCTCTTTTTTTCTCGATTTTTATCGATTATTCGGTATGCAAAGTAACTGATTATATAAGAGTTATTCAATGCTTCGAATGCTTTGCTTTTGGTCACTTTGCGAAACATTGTAAATTTAAGGAGTCATTGTGCAGAGAGCTATGAAACGAAGGATCGCAACAACAATAGAAACCAGTGCAAACGCAGGAGATTGAATATCGCACGAGATTCAACACCATTCGGCATTGGATTGTGAAAGTTGTTCCCTTCCGCTAATGAAAATCTTGAACAGAATCAAAGGCAGCAATTATGGATAAAGCTACACTCGGGAGTATCTTCGTGTCTGTCACGCTGTCAATCATTACTAACTTATCTGGATGAATTTTGATTGTATTTGGCAAACGCTAGATATCATGATATCTGTATTGGAAACCTGGATCAAACCTTACCGTCTCAGACGAGCAGCTTGTATCTCTTCAAAGGAGATCATCAATTGCTTAAATGATAGAATTGACAGGATCGGTGATGATATGGTCACTTTAGTGCTGACCTTAGTATTCACTCGTACATCAAATTCTAATTTGTGAAATTGTCGAATCTATACTTTATTTTTTTTTTGCACCGGCACATCATAATCTTCAGACTTTTCTAAATCTACGCAACTTGGATGATGCTGCGACATTTATTTCTTTTGATCAAACAACGCAACGTACGCTTCCTTTCGGCTCATGATCTAATCTGTATACACACAAAATGAAAATTGATTGTTTTCCCAATCAAATTAGAGTTCGCCATTTTTAACAATTTCCTTGACAATCTTGAAAATTGTACTGAAACGCTTTTTATTGTGCAGAAGATGTCAGTTTGAAGATCAATCTCTATAAACACTTAAGTGAGTGCTACAAGCATGTTCCATATCGCGACCTATCTCTCAAGTTTTGCTAGCGCCTTGGCTCACTTAGAACATCAGAATTATAATGAGGAAATGTGAGATGGCCAGAAGGATAAGAAAAAAAAAAGTTCTGATTGGAACTTCAATTACTACAAAATATTATAGGAATATATACATAGGAATCAAGTATTAGAACTTGTGCGCAATACCAAAAAGATTTATTATCTTGAGAGCTTACGTGAGCTTTGAAGTTCACACTGAAGTTGCTCAGACTAATCAAAAAAAATATTTCTAACACCGGAAACTATCTATGATACTTAATCGGCTTTCATCTTTCTTCTTTGCGTTGTATTTGTGCATACTTTGTGTAATATCGCGATACTCTCTCATTCTAATCGCATTCAAACTACATTCTTCAACTATCTGCTTTTATGTTTGAATTATGCTAATTTGAATTTGAAGTCGGCGCACACAACACGCTATATTTGTGATCACTTTCTTTTTTTTAATAATTTTGTCCTTTCCTCTTTATATTCAGTTATTTTTTTTTAGTGTTTCCAATATCTGTTGTTTTCTTTATATTTATACGCTGTGTAGCTGCTATATTGATGTGTTTTAGAAGGCATCGTCTCAAAGCGCCTAATAAATATCGAATCAATCTTTTTTTTTTTCTTTCTTTCTCTCTCTTTCTATCTTTCTTCTTTGAACGATGGTCGAGTATTATTCGACACGAAATTTCGAGGCGTCCTTGAGCGTCTTCTTTTAATGCTGCCAAAAACTCAAATCATGATATGAACGCAAAGGCGTACATTACCGTCGTGTAGATTGATGAAACTGATTTGCGTTTGCATTTTTTATTTATCGATGTGTCGAAATCTGATTGATCATTTTTTTTGCACTGTTTAAAAAATTGAATATCTCAGCATTATTTACGGCTGAATTAAATTTCTGTATTGAACTTTAATATACTTATTATTACTCAATAAATTGTTAGTGACGATAATAATATTTTGGATCAAAGGAAACCGCGATCGTTACCTTACAGCAAAAATAGAGCACGTTGCCATACAAGCAACGGATTCATCGGTCCACCACGATAAATTTATTTCGCAGACGAGTGGGCGCTCGTTGAAACCACGTCGAGATAAATCGTTGCGTTATCGATATTATTACGTTTACAGCTCGTATGGAATCACAGAAAACTAGATCGCATCATCAAGGGAAATCGCGTGTTTTTGCTCATCATTTTTCCTCGCACCTCATTATAACATCCAATTACTCTTTCGCGATTCGATTTCGATTCACGATCTTGTCGATTTACGTCTGCGGTCATCGCGATTTGTTACGCGACGTAATCGCGTGTGCACGTTTTCGAAAAAAAAAAAGAAAAGAAAAAAACGAACGATTCCACGCCTTCGAGATTTTAGACAAAAGTATTTAACCAACCTTGGGCGGGTTATTGGGGTATACTTTAAACGGGAATCCTACGTGTCGCTCTCTCTGCGGTTCTGTCGATAGTCTCCTGTCCGTAAAAGATATATTTAGCTTGCGCATCGTGAAAACGAAGATGCAATCGATGGAAGAGAAAGAGAGAGAAGTGGGGAATAACGGAGGAGGCAACAGGGAACGGAGGCAGACAGGGTCGTCCGAAATAATCGTGATTCGTGACTCGCGCACATCAATGCTCGTCTCGTATGGATGCGCAACGACTACGCGAGTCTCTGATACGCATTCACGTCTTTTATCGGCATCATTCACAGCTTTTTTTCTTTCTGCGTGAACCCATTCCAGCTAACAAGATGAGAAAAAATTCTAAGCTTTCTCGTACAGCCGCGAGATAGCTTAGAATTTTTTCTCATCTTGTTTCGGTAATCTAAAAACTTAGAACGCTCGCACGGAATGTAAGAGATCCGGATTCGATAATATTTTTCGCAATAAAAATTAATTATTTACAGACTTTAATATGTCATTTACAACATTATCAAGATCGTTTCGAAGATGCGGAAAAGCATAAAGAAATGTGTTAAATTGCTAGTCAATGATATTACTGCGGTAGTTTAGTAGAGTTAGCGTTTCAAAGGACTACATATGTAGTATATAAATTCACACAGAATCATACAAGCATTTAAGATCCAACTGAACCGTTTAAAACTTTGATTTTTATATAGTTTAGTGTTATCACACATATAATCCTATAATATATTATATTATATTGTTTCCTTGTAAAGTTTCGATTTTTATACACATTTCTAGCCTTTCTCCATCATCATCGCATTGCTCATTTTACACGGATTTCATTTTATTAGTTTCGAATATTGTACAGAATATCGTATACATGCATGTTCTCATCATTATCTTTTTCTTTTCTGTAAACGCCGGTACTCACGTTTTAGTAGAGTTACAGAATGCGCAAACTTTTCCAGCTAGAAACTATTTATCCGTTTGGATTGCGATAGAACAAGCGGTAGCTCCCTCATTTCTCTCGTTTCTTCGAGGATAAACGATAGGAGAGGAACCGCTGCGTGCAATTCGCTACGCGAAGCGCTCTCGCGTGGTTTACGGCGCGATAAAACCTCCGCGTTTCTCAACTAATTTCCAGCGTGACGAAAAGTCGTTCCGGCCATGAATTCTCGCGCGCCCATATCCAGAAATATCGCGCGTGCGAGAATTTCAGTTTTCTGGACTTTAGCCATGCCGTTCGCTCTCGCTCTCGTCCGGTAACGGAGATATTTCGAGAGAAGAAGCGAGCGAGTGAGGCGGTGGAGGCGGAGGAGGAGACGATCGTGCGCCTCCTTGACGGGTATCGCGATAGCTCCCACTTTCACGAAGATCGACCGAATTCATTATTCGCGCACCGTCTCCCGCGCATCTCGTCCATGCATCATCGCCACATGCTTATTTATACGAAGCGTCTCGGAATTATCGCTTCTCTGCTCGAATCTTGGACTCTTCGAGAGATTATTCGGCGGAGATTGTTATTTAACAAAAGTTCAATCGTAGAATATTGAGTGAATTAAATTTTCGCGAAACAACAGAAATACCTTGGATCGAGGTAACAAATTGAATTTTAAAAAAATTCGTAATTCTATTTCGAGATCAAATGAAAATGAAAATTTTTTCCTAGCTTTGTGCCACAAATAATAAACTTTATGCATTGATCATTCTCTTATTAAGACACATTCTAATTATAAGTACGAAGTTTATATATGTACACTCTAAATTTCTTGCATTGAAGTCTCACTTCAAGAGAGTGAAATGCAACCATCCTTGGAAAAAAAAGTGACGATCTTTACTCTTTTTAAAGTGAAATCTCACTTTTTTGAAGTGAGAATTCACTCTAGAAAGAGTGAAAATTGTCACTCTTTTGAAATATTTTCACTTTTTTTCCAAGGGTGGATGTACTTTTCACTTTCTTGGAGTGAGATTTCATTAGAAAAAATTTAGAGTGTATAACACGTGTACAACTTTTTTGAGATAATAATATGTAAATTATCTATATTCTGTAATTTACTGTGACTTAAACAACATTTATAAGTATTTCACAAAGTTATATGGGGAATATGTTTTCCTAATGAGTTATTTCTTTGACGTTTGAAAATATTTTAACTTAAAATTAAAATTACAGTATTGACAATCCTTTCACATACTGCCGGTTCTCAGATAAAAATCGAAACAATATTTTCGCGCGATGAGTCGATTTCACAGGTCGCCGGATGATATTTCGGTTCTCGTGCAGGACGTTAAAAACCGACAGCTCGTCTTTAAATCAAATCGAGAACGGCCGTGGTGTGCATAGCTGGCGTGGCTGTGTTGCGAAAGCGCGGAGTCGTAAAGACGCATTATTGGCTCTCTTTCTCTCCGCGCCACTTCGTCTCCTTCTTCTCCTCCCGTCGCAAACCCGTAGGTGACGAGGGGTGCGATAGAAACGGGTTGCGAGGGTGCGGGCTTGTGAGTACCGAGGTGAAAGAGGAGGCGGAGAGCTGCTGCTGGTAAAGGAAGAGGAGGAAGAGGTGGACGAGAAACTCGTTCTCATGGTGAGGGTCTCGGCAGGCAGGTTCGCTTTTCCTTCTCGCTAGGACTTGGGCAACGAGAGAAGGAGAGAGAGAGTGAGAGAGAGAGAGAGAGAGAGAGAGAGAGAGAGAGAGAGAGAGAGAGAGAG
>NW_017259224.1:133646-141342 GCF_001594045.1 Atta colombica
AGAGAGAGAGAAGTGGAAGCGGGAAGAGAGGGTCGTCGAGCTTACGGAGGGTGGAGGACGCGTAAAACCTCCGGCCGCAGATCGATAGGAAGGTCGGAGGTGTGTCGTGTCTGTTAGACTTTGGCCTGAACTCGCTCGCGCGCGCACTGCTACGTATATCGAGCCTACCGAATCCGCATCCGTATCGCAACGTGCGGGTTATCCCAACACGCGGGTGGGACGCGTTGTACTTTTCGCGTGGATCCACTTGACACAGCTACTACGGGGGAGACCGGCCGTGTCGAGGTTTGTTTCGCGACTCTTAATCCTTTTTTCAAACCATCATACATATAGCAATTATTCGAAACGCGTTAATGATCGCGACGTGGTGATCCTCTCCAATAGATCGATAACTTTACTTAATGATCCTTTACTTTCGTTCAGATTTTTTATTCTTACTTGATTCTTAAAAAGATGCCATTCTAATAAATATTAAACAATTATCTAAATATGTCTGTGATTTTATAATTTGAGTGGATTTTGAAAAAAAAAAAATATTGCAATACATATTCTGGAAAGATTAGATATAGAAAAGTCTGTAGGTAGAAAAGTTAGAAGGACGTTTTTACGCGTATCTTGCCGGTATCGCTTAGTGCAAGGAGGATTTCAGATTGGATAATCGAACTTCCGACTCGGATTGTTTGCGTCATCGTAAGACAATAATAATTACGGGTACGTACATAGTGCTGTCTGGTCGAGTTATATCCTTAGTACGGTTTCCGTAATACTTAATCGATAATACCATATCGTCAGCTATATCTTTGTATTTCTTTCTCAACTACCCCGATATTACTCGCAATTCCGTAGTAATAAATCGAACAGGAAAGGTCTGGAAAAAGATTATATGTATTCTCCTAAAAAATATTTATTTTGACACTCGTGGTTTATTAGCTTTTGTATTAAATGACGCACTTTTTATCAGTAATTGCATGAACTTTCCTCATGATAATGTTCAATGATTCAATTTACAATACGTGCACTGAAATGCTTCAGTACTGCCATGCGTAAACACATACACACACACACACACACACACACACACACACACACACACACGCATTCATATATAGAGCCCTTATTTGTGTGATGACATTTATTCTTTAAAGCTTTTGCAGTAAAAATCGGATATTTTGCTGAAAATCTATTATCGTTATTCTAAGTCAATATTCTAATTTATTGTCAATTGAGATTATTTTTTAATTTAAGTTCTATTCATACAAAATAAAATCTGTATTGTAATTGATTAAGTATTTATGTAACAAATTAGTTTTTTGTCACAAGATATTGAATGATAAACGTGAATCAGATGTATATTTTTAAAAAATTTTAATTCTACTATGTTTTTTCCTTGAAATTAAAATTCTAATAAAAATTAATATAAAATTTAACATTTATATTATTTTCAAAGTTTTTGTTTTAGAAATATATTAATTTGAATTAAAAAAGACTTTATTATAATGTATAACTTTATTACCATAGGCTTGATTTATTTTTCTTCAAACTTTCATGATTAGTGTAATTTATTAATTGAAGCAAAAATAAATAAGCTTTGCATAAAGTATATAAATATATTTTATTACTAGTCTTTTTTTTATAGGTTTTATTAATAGTTTATATTGGATATAATTCGGGACTTATAAAGTAAAATTTGGAATTTACTGTGGTTTTTTTCACCCACTGGATTTTTCTGGCAAATCCTGTTGCAATGCCATTGCGCAATACTAACAATGTATGGATACGATACTTCGTAATTGCAACATTTAATACATGATGATATCAGGTATAAACGTTGATATTATGACGATTATTAGACGACTGAGTTGCAGTTACGATGTTTTGTTACAAGAAAACGACTCGATGTTTTGCGACAATATACATACATTGATAAAATCTCTTCCACCAGATAATAGGTACATATTTATTGTTACTATTAGACGCGTCGATCAGATTAAATCGAGGACAAAATCGTTCGCGAACAGTAATTTGGATCGTAAAGACCGATCGTAAAGACCGATTTCGACCTTGATCTCTGATCGAGAATCGCATTCACAACAATCTTGCGAGACCGGGCGGTGCATTATAAATTATAATATGAAGGATTCGTAACGAGCCGTATCGAAATGACGCCAGTAACGGAATGGCTGTAAATCATCCGCCGCCGGCCGTCCTGGCTGTCCATATACTCTTTTGCAATTAAATCGCAACTCGCGCGCGCTCATTTCGAACGAAGGGAAACGTATCACCCGCGAGAGGGCAGCTGTAAATCACGGGGAGTTAATAAAGCTCCGCGTGGTGCCTCGGCGCTTCCTCGTTTCGTGAGAGCATCTTCCCTGGCAGGCGAAGAAATTCGACGGGAGCGACTCTTGAATCATTGATCGAGACCGTCGGGATCGAAGTGGCGGATTAAAATGTCGTTATTCTCGGGTTTTTGTTTCGAAATAATTACAAATTGCGGCCAATTGTACATATTGTTACATATTAAAAATCTTTTATTACAAATTAGATCCCCTTGCACTATTAGACTTCATTTTTCTGCTAATTAAATTGAATTGAAAATTAAATTCTATTATTTGCGAAACTTGAGTCTCAAAGGATTAAATCTTTCACATTTGTAATATATCGTGTACCACATAGATAATTGTAAATTGCTGCAGAAGTATGCATGAATTTTGTACGAATTGTGGGAGTATCGGTTTACATTCATTGTATTAAAATCTCATTTCGCATTATACGCACGCTGTATTACATCGTGTATTCGGCCATTTCGCTAATAGTTGCAACCATTGATGCGACATATTGATGTGTAGAGATAAACTCGAGATAATCGCATCGAAACCGATTAGCTTTCACAGAGAAACGCGGTCGATACTGGATATATGATGTCTGCGTATCGATCGCTTCGAAAACTTTCCTCAAAGGGTGACGAAGACCTAAGGACAACTCTCGAGTTGGAAGTTGACTCTCGCGACCAAAGTTCACCGCGATCAGACATATCGGACCGTTCCTCTCCCCATTTTTCCCCGTCTTTTACACACGCCGATAATTTTCATGCGAGCTGACATTCCAGAAATTAACGTGCGAATGTGTAAATGTTCGTTCAATGCAAGCAACACACCGAAGGACGAAGTAGGTCAAAGGGATCGATAATCTCGCAGTAACGCGTCCCAAAAGTCGATGCCCCATACTCGTTCAACCCTTCGCTCGGCATTCGCCGAGTTGACGGATGAGGTGTACCGGGGTGAGTGTCGCGATGAATGCGGGCGAATGCCTCCGATTCTTTTCCGTTCCAGGAAAACAACTGGCCGTGCTTCTTCAGTAGGCGAAGTATACTTGAAGCGAAACTATGCCACGTGACGCGCGTAAGTGATGTAGGCCTGTCGTTGAATTAAACATCGGCAAACTTCCAGAAAGATAGTTGCCATTTGCGTGAATGTTGATAATGCCGAACCTCGAAGGAAAGTATAACATAGAATCGTATAGGTATGTTAAATAGATAGGACTTTCCTACTTGTAAGATTGTGCTGAACTATGTATACTTGAAAGAAAGAATTATTGTATTTTGCAACGCTGTATGTTAGATTTGCCACTCTAAGCCATTTGTTTGTCAACATAAGGCAGTGTCAAATACAATCCAGTGGAAAATTATTATGAAATTATATTTGAATATTCCGTACGAAGATTCGTATGGTAGAAGCTTACCACTTTTTCGCACGAATAAAGACTTTCATAGGAAATGCTCGTCGCCGACACTGTTTTTAATCGAGCATCTCCGCTTCGCCACGGAATAGCAAGTATGAATAAAGAATCACTGTAAATAATTAAGCGCTCTTTTTCCCTCGCTTATAACGCGAATCAAACGCTCCAATGAAAAGTTTAATGCTAAAAGAAAACTCGTCGAATTATCGATGAAACGAATGTTGCGATTAGCAGAGATTGCACTGACACTCGTACAGTGTTTTTTGCTGCGGTAATAATGTTCTCAGTAATGCTTGAAGTATCTTATTTAAAATAATTAGTCCAACTAATGAATGCTTAATCATTATTATTAGTTCACCGATATTTTATTTTGCGTTAATTTCACAAGACTTCTTGTTCACGCGCTTCTTTTGACTTTACACATTAGCAAAGCTCTCGAATTACGGTAATATTAAACACATATAAATTCAATAGATTAAATCTTTCTAAATATGAAACAGTACTTACATCCGCGAAAAATATCAAACATCGCTCTGTTCATAAAAAAAAAATTTAGTAAGTATAATAGCATCGAATTATATATCTTTTTGCTGTAGTAAAATTTCCGCGTAGATTAACATTTTTCTTTGCGTATATACATACATTGAGAGAAAAATTTTTGGTAATTATATGTTGCTACAATATATAATTGTGATTATTACTGCTATAATATTTATTAGTAATAGTAACTACATATTACTAATAAGTTGAAATATGTATAAATATTTACTAATAAATTGAAAATTGCCAACTATATATATTGTTGATAAAACTGATTATATAGTTACTATTATTTAAAAAAATTTATTTTATACTTTTTACTAATTTTGTTTTTGAGAATAGACATCTTTTCATCGATTGTAGACAAAATGTTGTCAACAAACGTAATCGTAATAAAAAAGAGAAAAAGAGAGACTGACGATAGTGCAATAAACAATTATCATCAAGATTGTGTAACGCTGTCTCTCTTTCTCTCTCTCACTATGATTGTAATTATCATTACTATAAAAAAAGTTAAAATTATTATCATTTTTAAGCATTTTTGGCATAACCATATTATATGGTCTTGTCTTAAAAGATACTTAATTACCATTTATACTAATCATAACTATTTTGAGAATAAACGTGTCGCGAATATAGGAGAATAGTGGGAAATTTCGATCGTATCTGTATTACGACTTAAAGTTACGATTGCATATTGCAGATCTTTATAAGAACGATTATGAACGTAAGTCACCAGATATCATACTGTTTGTTCAATAGTCAATTCAACACTTCGGCGAACGGCCAGACGAGTTGCGCCACCAGGGCGTTGAAATATTTTGCACGAAAGCTCTCGCGCAGTAGCAGGCGGCAAAGGCAGTAAAGGCGGCGGCGGCTGCTCCGCATGTCGGTGCTCCGAGCTTGCAAGCTCCAGAATTTATCGCCACGGTGAAAAGCGCCGCGCGTTGCAGCCTCGAGCGGCGGTTGCAGCTCCGCGATCGATCTGCTTGCTCTTCCTCTCGCGCGCTCTCTCTTCCTCTCCTTCTTAGCGATTCACCGAAAAATCATATCGCGCCATTCTCCGCAAACTCCGATTTAAACACGAAAGAGAGAGAGCTTTTTAATTAACCGCAGACGAAAGTTCTTGACTTGCAAAGCGAAAAGATCAATCGACAATGTGTTTAAAAACAATTTACTTCAAAACTCACTTTAATACTGTTTTACATTTTTAGGGAAAATGCAAGTCAAAAGCAGATACTTTTAAGAATTATATTGTAGATAATGTCAAGATTACCCGCTAGGGCTTTCGGTAAATCTTAGGCTAGACTGATCCTCTCGCTGCTTGTTGAGAAGGTGCCGCATCTTCTAGAACTCTAGACAACATTTAAAAAATGAAACACTGAAAACGCTTATTTATTGTTTTTTGAAAAATCGCATTTTTTGAAAAATTGATCGAACTGCCGCGACCATAAATTGGAAACATTGGTAAAAAAAGATAAAAATATAGAATTCCCGTACAATTTACGTGTAAAAGTTCTGTATGTTATATTCAATCATTTAATTTACATTTTATCCTTTTTGTATTTAATTTAACTTCAAAATATCAAAAATTTATTTTAAATGTCGTTCGAACGAAAAATAAAATTATAAACATGCTTATATATAACGAATCACTCAACATATTAACGATATGAAATATGAAATAAATATAATTTTCGATGAGAGAAATTTTAACTTTTGATTGGCGAGGAATAATACGGAGTTATTATTGTCGGATGCGACGTATCGAACGATTTTGTAGAAGGGAACCCGTATTATTCCGTGAGTAAACTGCAACACCATGTCTGAGACAGTGGGATAAGCAATGACGGGGTAGATATTGTATATTCCGAGCGCTTAATACTGTAATGTGCACGCAATCGGTAATGCATCACGCGAATTATACGTAAAACTTGTGGCGTGCGTGTGGCCTTACGTCGCAAGTGGGCGCCTCCCACGCATGTGGTGAATAATTTCGCGAATTTCTCCGGCATTACGCGTATGCATCGTCGACAGCAGCGTACTATGTGCCACGTCGCGTGCAGGGAGTCCAGTAAAATCGTCGTATTATCGGAGAGAGTAGAAGATTGAAAATAAAAATAATATTCCGTAAGACAGAGGGAGAGAGAATATACTTTTCTTTGGAAATCGCGCGAATAAAAAACATTTATTTTATATTTTTTATTAGTTTTATTTTCGAGAATAAACATCTTTTCACCGATTGTTGACAAAACATCGTTACGAACAAACGTAATCGCGCGTAATGAGAGAAAGAGAGAGAGAGAGAGAGAGAGGGGGGGGGGGGAGAGAGAGAGAGAGAGTCGCGATAGCGCAATAAACAATTATCAACAAGATTGTGTAACGCTGTCTCTCTTTCTCTTTCTCTCTCTCTTTATCTGCTACTTCCTAGTTGCGTTTCTCTCGCTGTTTGCGAAAGTGATACGAGCTCTGACAATACAACCAGTTAATACGGACGTAAAAGATTTCTTGCAAAAACGAGTTTATTCCTACTGCATTATGCGCGAAATCAGTGAAAACGATAAGTCATATCTTATCTATATATTGTGCGTATTTCAATATCCACGAATGCATTCTTCGAATTGATCTGTTGTCGATTGACGACGGAATGTATAATTAAATCGAAGTCGATTAATTTCATTTACATATATCACGCGTAAGTCATAATACGTTAAAGAAAGTTGATAAGAATAGATAAAACGTATTAACCTGCATTTGAATTAAATTTCTCGATTAGGTTATATTATAGTTTCAAAGAGTGGTTTCAAGCATGACAGTACAGTGCCATAGTCAACTACACTATGTCACATCGAGACGCAAATCGTGATAAGATCAAGTCGACCCGAGCGACAGTTTCGCGTATCGCGTTTATGGCACTTAGGCGCGTTACGATCACGTGATTCCGGTGTGTCTGGCTCCGTGAGATTTGTAATTATAATTACGCGAATTTACATGTCAAGGGACACGATGTCGATGGGTACGTGCATCGTATCGCGCCGATATGCTCGCTCGCCTCTTGATTTAACACAGATCCCCGTCTGCAAATATTCTTTTGTTAACAATGCATCGTTAAAGATGTATTAGTTTTTAAATGTTCTTTGTCTGGAATCTCTGTTGCTGTAAAATACGACAAGGCACAGGTTTTCGTCGAATTCTGCAACTATTCTGGGATGCTGGGTGAGCATAATATTTCAATTAATATCTATATGTACATAATGCTCAACGAGATTCTTCACAGAGAATAATCAATGATAAATAATCGAATGGTCAATTTTGGACACACACACACACACACACCCACACACACACACACACACACACACACACACACAGAGAGAGAGAGAGAGAGAGAGAGAGAGAGAGAGAGAGAGAGAGAGAGAGA
>NW_017259224.1:141442-143849 GCF_001594045.1 Atta colombica
GAGAGAGAGAGAGAGAGATCCTTTTTCACTAAATGTGCTTTAGATACATTAGAAATGTTTTTGAATTTATCAGATTGTTGTAAATGAAATGGCTGTTTTTCGTATTTCATAAAATATGAAATACAAAAAGTCATTTCCACATTTGCAATAATATATTATACTTGAAACAAAGTTTCAGCTTTAAGAATTTGTTTCTTTTATTGCAGTAAGATGATTTTTAATTATCGGAGTAATGAGCAATCAAAATGCTCCTTTTATTTAATTTGCGACAGTTTTAAGTTTTCACGATAAAAAGTCAAAAATTTTTGCAATTTCACGTAACCATAAAGTGAGCAGAATATTTTTCATTTTGTGTAGTTCGTAGTTTTTTATGTATAAAAATTACCAAACTCACAAAAACATGGTAAACTTTTCCAAAATAAAAATTTTAAGCTTCAAAATTCTTTTTAGAAATTTAAATTTTTAACGAATATTTTCCATATATATAAAATATGAAAAATGACTATTTATTTGCAATAACCTAACAAACTCTCTTTGACTGAACATATCAATTAATAATAATAATAATTACTTTCTTGAAAAATATTGTACGAAAAGTGTACATATGCGAACGTTAGTATAATCTCTGGATTACAGTAAAAGTTCTATATTTGCACGTTAATTATTTGTATATCCGTAATTTGTAACTCGGTATTTTTCTACTATTTTTATTCACTCATTTCCGAGATACTTATTAATACAAAAAATAATTAAATAATGAAGAAAGCGAGAATTGATTATTGATAGGTTGATTTTAAATAATTTTTAGAATCAGCTATATAATTTCTGTTTGATGAAAAGGAACGCATTTTATGTACTGTATTTTTTTCATGTTCGCGATTTTCATAGTCGCGACGATCTTTCAGCAAGCATGAAAAAAATGCATAAATATAAAGCTTTTACTGTGTTTTATTAAAAATGTAATATAACATAGGTGAAATTTCGATTAATAGTGCTATCGCCAACGATCCGATTAATCATTGCGTTTCCATAACAGATCTTTTTCTCTCGCACTTACGCAATGTTTGTTCACGATAGTAGCGAGCTTTTCTAAATATGATGAATTTATATTTTCGAAATAGAATAAGATTTTTGGCGGGCACACAAGTCTGCTCCTCCTTCATTCAATTCTTCCAGAAGTAACCAGCTCGCGTGATCGAGGCTAAATATGGCTTTGCCCAAACCAAAGAGATTCAAAGACGTCTTTACGCATGTGATCTCTATCTAGTCGAACTTATCTCAATCTCATGCGGAGCGAATGCTGAAACTCGCTTGCGGAACCTTCGAACTGAATCTTGAATCTTTTGCAAGCCACGTGATGAACTCCTCACCCAAGGACGTGGCTATGAGAAAAAGAATTAGGTCAAAAAGTTTCCTTCGACAATTTTCGCACACAACGGCCTCCAGTCTCTCTTTCCTCTCGTTTTCACCGTTGCTCCCTCGGATTTCGTCAAACCCATTTCGTCAATTCAGCTATTGAAATTCACGTTCCGGTAGCCTTCTTCTGCAGCTGTAATCTTTTTATGTAACGATTACTATTCCATATCAGAATTTGCTGTCTTCGATTCATTTTTTTACGATTAATTAATTTCGATTAAAGTACGATATCTTTAATTATATTTATTTGTACTTATCCTTAAATTCCGTCGATTTATCCCTATCTATCTTTTATTGTTATTTTATATAGTGAGATATAGACGATATAGTGAGATTGTAATTATTAGAGCTTGTTTAGAAAGAGACGATAATCTTTTGTTATATTAGCTTCAGAAAAGTTCAATTTCAAATTTTAAAAAATTGGAATGCATTCCTGGAAGAAACGATCATATAATAGAATGACCGAAAAATTTATATTTATATGTGAAAAAAATGACACTTTTATAACCATTCTGCACTACACTCTTTATAAGATATCCGTTACAGGAATGAAAATTTCTTTAAATAAATAAGTAGCAATTATGCTTTATTTTATGACGCTAATTGCGGAATAATTAATAATTTAAAAAAAATTACCAAAGAACAGTGTGAGCTCGACGACACGAGGATCTTTCGGGCGATGTTTGAAGGCTGTAAAGATATATAATAACAATAACTACGACATGGCACTATGGTTCGAATTTTCCAAAGACTCTTTCGCAGTAAAGTTGCACCAATAATATAGAAACGTAATAACTTCGAAACGAGAGGGACTGCCACGCCTTATTCCTGTTCTTTCATATATTTTTGAATTAACGCGATATTTGCAGATATCGAGGGCGAATAACATCATCAGGCTTCAGTGTAGCTTCAGTGTAGGCTTCAGCAATCGCTCACTCTAATAATCGTTATAAATTTTTTTTTCGTAATGCGATATATATATATATATATA
>NW_017259224.1:143949-171227 GCF_001594045.1 Atta colombica
CGGTTTGAGTCCTGCGTTGCAACTTGAAAGAACGCACAGATGTGGCAATACACGAGATGATTCTCTGTGCTTGTGAATTCGGGCAGCTCCTCCAATCTCAACGTTAATTGCGAAGGTAATTCGTGACACGAAGCACGTAGCGTAGCAAGGATGATAATTACGGTGGAAATTATGCGAAAGCCTCCTCCTTGACTTAATGGCTCACTCCTCATTCTTAGGCCAATCTAGGTTTAAGTCCTTCTCGACGAAAATATGAAGACGTATTTTATTAAGAAGATTATTAACATTCATGTCATATATTGTTGTACACGTCATGCGTTACGCACTGCAACTACAAAGAAAGGAACGATTTTGCTGAAGTAGATATCTAAAAATTTAGCTAGATAGAAATCTGAAAATCTATTTGTATTGGAATTAACTAATTATGTAGGATGCTCAAACTTGATAATAATGCTGCAAAAAGTTTTGGCATTGCAACAATCAGTTTAAGCGTCTTACATAATTCTTTTGTCCAAACAAAATTATTTTCAAATCTGTATCTAGTTAAATTTTTAGATTCAATATTATTCTCTCATGTACTATTGTGTACTAGAATTTTCGATGATTGATATTCTGAAAACTTCTTCACAATTAAGTAATATCTTATATAGTATCATATCCTTAATATAATATTTTAAACAATTCATGATAAAATAATTTCTAATGATATCTTATTACAATATGGAATTTTTCTATGTCGCAACTATAGACAGGAAATGGTTTCAAAATTCATAAGATTTATCCTGTTTTGGAAATTCTGATCGAATCAATCTTTATTTTTGCGATACCAAGGCATATCGTATAGGCATTATTTATTTATAATGAAGATTTATTTATCTAATAAAGAACTTGCTCTTATAAAGCGAAGATCCATGTCATGAGCTGAATCTCAGTTCTCGTAACAATAAACGAACTTTCAACGTAACGTATTAATTTGTAATCTTGTTCGCTCGTATCGTCGCCGAGTAAAATATGGTCATGAAAAGATAGCGTTCCAAAACAATGTTCTTGTCAATATTCTAAATTATTACAACGCGTCTCACTCGTTGTTAACAGTTACAGCGATATATCGTAATCAGGAGCGAGCGGCTTCGTGTTTGGTGCTTGGTGTCCTCGTTCGCGTGGATGCGCAGTCGTCGTCGATGGTACGACGACGGCCGGTTGGTCGATCGCATTGGCAGACAAACGGTTCGTTCAGTAGAAACTAGGAGGATGCCGCCGCCCGGCGCGTCGTATTGTCGTCCCACCATTCACATTGTGTAACAACGTAGCACATATTTGTAACGCGGTGCGCACATTATTGCTCCATTCCGCGCGCTCAGCGCCTCGCCTATAGACACTTTGTAGAGTAGGTCGCGCTATTCTGATAATTTCGCTCGCGGCGTAATTTAATGCCAGCGTAAATTAATGCGTCCTAACACGAATGCCGAGAAACATCCCAAATGAACACTTTTACTCGAGAAAGAGAGGGAAAACTGGCAGCACTCGCGACCAGTCGAATATTTCCATACCCCTCACGGGATTTTCATAGAGTTGGATGAATTCTCGTCCGGGATGTTGATATTCCTCGTGGCTTCATTCGACTCGCGTGATTATCTCTCGCACAACTCATTTCCATCCGTCAACGCGGATATATTTTTTAAGCGGTTTTACACGCGATTCCGCAATCCACGTTAAATTACGGCTGATTATCAGAATGTATGCGAATGGACGGCGCCGACGCGGGTCGAAAGCGGCGTGATTCTTTAAAACGGGCATGACAGTTTGACCGCTCGCTGAACAACGCGCTGCGCAACGGATTGCGGCAATAACGATTATTCAAAAGCATGCGCGGCGGGGCGCAGCGGGGAATCCATTTTTCGTTTGAAAGCCGATGCGTCGAATCCGCGCATCGCGACCGGTAGCGGCGACACCCGGCGCATTTACATTTGCACGGATGAATATCGTAATTGCATCTGCAATCGTGCGTGCTCTCCCTCCTACCAGACCCGCTCTTTCTCTCCGTCTCTCATTCGCGTCGGTTGCGCATTCGGCGAGATGCGGCGGTAAAAAATAAAAAAATTGCCTCGAATCAGCGCTGAATTACCGCCACACCATTATATACCGTGCAGTCATTTTTGCCATTTCCACGCGAAACGTGGATTTTCGGTCGGAATTAAATCATTTCGCGATGTCGCGACGCAAGAGAGAAGCACCGCTGATTAACGACGAGCGGACGGTGCGCGAAAACCAGCCGGACGCCCAAAATTTGTCATAAACATCCGTTACGGCGTGTGCATGTTCTCTCCCATCCTTCCCTCTTGTTATCCCCCGTCGAAAATGTGCGACATCCAATCGCGAAATTATGACCGACGCTGTTCGCGCCGTGGACGAGCAACGAGGAAACGCATAGAGTGGTTCATTTTTTTATATACCGGAAGTGAGCGTTTGCATCGATCGGCGCGGTCGCGAGGCAAAAGGCGTGACATCAGACTGGGAGGAAAAAAGCGCCATAAATTCTCATCTAAAATATCCACACAGACAAGACGAGGTGGAAGCGATACGCGATCCTGATTTCATGCAAGGCAGAGTAGACCGAGGGGTTTGTGATCTGAATAAGTTCCGTGCGATAGTTTATCCTGAAAATGGCGATTGCGTAAACGCATCGTTACACAAAAAGCGGTAAGTGCCTATCAGAGTCGGCAGATTATAATTCTTGTACACCGATTCTACTTAGTCGAGCTGTATAAGTCGTATAGTATTATTCGAGTCTTGCGGGTTTCTTTCGTGATACGAAAACAATAGTTTTGCTAAAGTATTTAAAAATTTAGCTAGATATAGACATAAAAATAATTTTCTTGGACCATCAAAATAATTGTGAACACTCAAATTAATTACTAGAATGTCGAATTTTTTGTATCATTGTCAGCAACACTTAAACTTATTCAAACATATAGCAAGATTATTTTTCCATGTATTGTCTTCTTTTAATTATTCCTTTGTTATTTTTTTATTACAGGGTATTGTCTAGAAAAATTCTGAAATTTTCAGAATTTCAGAAAATTTTCATTTTCTTTTTTTATCCTTGGATATCATGGTTAAAATGAATTTTTAACGAACAAATTTGTTAGCGATTAGAGGAAAAACCGAGAAAAGTCAAGGAACTAAAAAAATATCCACGGAAGACCGAAAAAAGTTAAGGAATTTTTTTTCTGTTTCGCTAATAACCTTTCGGAATTTCTTCAGAAAGATTTTGAAATTTTAATTTTAAATTCTATTTCTTCGTAAAAACATTGCTTCTTTGATTCCTTTTTTCTTGATAATGCAAAATGTTGATATTTGGATAGCAATAAGTATAGCACACATCTGCATATATTTACATACATTCTCGTATGACTCGCGAGTTTTTACAAAAAAAAAAAAAATCAAAGTAAAAGACGGTATTCACAATTAGAATAAGAGTAGCTTTGTTATTATATTGCAATAAGTCTTCTTCACATTAATTTTCACATTAATATATAGTTTATTTGCGTCACTTGCATTCTAATTTATTTATTTATTTCAAAATTGCATTAAAAAGTTCTTTAATCTTATCTAGAATTTTTAACAAAAATGCCTAGAAAATTCGAGAGAGAATTTTTCTACAAGATTTAAGTAAGCATCTTCTTATAATATAAGACTCTCTTTTGTTTGACGTAGTTTTATCAAGTTTCAGAGTAATTAGTGACGCAAACAACTCGCGGCTCTTTCCAACGTGTGGTATTATCAACGTGCGTAAATAAACCGAAAACCGTCGTCCGCGATATACACCGCGAAGTTTGGTAGACCCTCTTCCGTTACCTGCGACGGTTGATAACACGGATAAGGGCCAGCGGGAGGCTTTTATCGTGAGTGAAAATGCGGAAGCGATAAACGCGCACGCGGAGCGGAAAGGCGCGTCTCGCACGCGAAAAGCGGACCGTCTATATGTCACGAAACGTCGTCGGTCTCGTCGGCTGATATTTAGGTCGTGTTAACAGTCGCGTCGCGACTGGCGGGAGCGTTGTTAACGAAATGTAACGCTCAATAGATCGGTGTATCCGCCCACACTCGCGTTACACACACACACACACACACACACACACACGCGCGAGCATTCGCACACACGTCAAGGTTAGTGACATGCTTCTTATCTCAGAGACACCACCGTCGCGTCGTCTTGCCAAGATTCACCACTCGAGATGTCCGATTTGTCACCTCCGACGATGCTCTCGTGCCGTAAAAACAGGAAATTGAAATAGGAAGTAACAGGGTCTCTCGAATCCTGTAAAACTACATGTAGAATCGAAAGTTTTACAACATGAAATCAGGAATAAAAAATTCGGAGTAAATAAGATTCAGATTGATTGCGTGTTATTAATTTACATATATTAAGATGTTTGACATCTTGTTATCTTGTTATCTTGACTTGAAATTGATATTGAAGTAATAGATTTACTCATTATGTCATTAATTGCGTAATTGCGCAGCATATTCTGTTTGTCGAAAGAAAGAACGAAAATTAAATAGGATAGTATGTATTTACGTATCTTAAATTAGGTCTCTCAAACTTGACTTATTTGCGTGATATAAAAAGAGAAATGAAAACATACGAAAAGAAATCGCGAGATACAATGACAATAACGTGACACGAATTCAAGATACCAATTCCAGACGTCTGACTCATTCGCAATTTAATCAGTGGCGCAACGTGCCACTTATTACGTACAGAACAAGTGACGAACGTTAAGAGGGGCCTATCCGTCTTCCGTTTTGGACAATGTGAACGTCGGTTTCATGAATTAAGACGGCCTTCGCGCACCCTAAGTTGATTATGGCTGTTGTATGACTCTTAATGTGATCACCGATCTCTCGGAAGAAAATTTTTCAAGGAGGACAACGAGAGCACATATATTGCTACTCAAAAGAACGATTTTGCTGAAGTGTCTACAAATTTAACTAGATATAGAAACATACAGATATAAAATTAATTTTTGTAGATATATGATTAATATTTGTAGATTATTAAAATAATTATATATACTGGAAAAAGAGTCTCACTGATTGTATTAATAAGAATTCTGGTTGAAAATGAAATTTTCTATTTGAATTATAATTCTAATCGAGATAACCAGAATAATTGATATGAGCAGAATCTTTTGTGATTCGTCCATTTTCAACTAGAAATTTTTTTCTGTAAGGATTCCAAAAGTGACAAACAATGCTGCAAAAAAATTTAAAATTTTTTGCAACATTGCTCATCACGTTTGAGATTTTCTTATACTCAGAAAAATTCCTTATTAAGTTAAAAATCGATCAGAATTCTGGTTTTTTCAACTATAAGAATTATAATTTAGATATAACTAAATTTAACTAGAAAATTCTGATTTATTCACTTTTAATCAGAATTTTTATTAATGCCAGACTTTTTCCAGTGTACGTAAATTTTTAGATAGCAAAAACCATTCTTTCCGTGCAAGAATTTTATTATTATATTAGACTGACGGGGAACAATTTAAAGATAAGAATTAATGAGATATGCAAGTAATCCTTTCCACAGATTCATTCGTAACCCATTCCCATGATGTTAGTCAAACACATAGAATCTGGACATGACGGTATGTCTTACTTTTGACAAGGCCTTTGTCTCTCGAGTTTGAAGCTGTGCAGTCGATTACATATCGCCCCAAAAATCGGGTTTCATCGTAACTACCGATCGCATTGCACTCGACGAGTTTAATGAGCAGTATGCGGTGGATTACGGCGCGGCGCGGCGAAGTAAACCGCTCGATGGCGATACGGTAGTTTAGTCCTAACGGCACAAGTACACGGTCTCTGTATCCAAGCAATATTCGCTCTTCGCGCGCGCACAAATTTGCGCGTACTGCGGATTATTGCTTCCGGACGAAGTGGCATAACTCGGCCCCAGTTGAGCACGGCCAGTTCACATTCAAGAGATGTACTCTGGTCGTTAGCCGATTTCGCTGGGAGGTGATAAAGGATTGGGTGGATGAAATCAGTTTGCCTCGAAACACACATCGCGACGCAAGCAACTGTAACGCCGCACGTGGGTGCTTTCATCCCGAAGCAGTTGATTTTCTCCCTCGACAATTCATTCGCCTTTCCTGATTTCTGTCATTGCGTATTAATTTCTAATTGCGCGCAAATTCATTGATGGGTAACGAGTCAGATGAAGGAATATAAACAAGCATATACAGTCATTGTAGTCGAAACGTTATTATTATTTGACGACAGATATTGATTTTACAAAATTGCGAAGGGCGCTCGATTTATCTCACACGATTAATTCTGCGCAAGCTCAGATAAGATTATTGAACCACTAGATAAGACGCACATTATGTCGTACTTGATGATGAAGGTTAAATCGATCAACAAACATATACCGACTAACGAAGCATAATATTACGCTGAGTGATACGTGTCGAGGTTACAGATGTATTTAAGTTATACATTCAGACATAAATTTTGAAATGTGAACGCATATGTCTTCACTAATGTAAATTAACTTTAATCTCAGTTTAACTTACTTTTCTCTTTTTCCTGTTTTATAATAATTAGAATAAGATAGAGTAAATTAACATTGATGGAAATGGACATTAAACTTTCTTTTATCCGATGAAAAAAAATGTGTCTTCGTTCCATAGATTATATCTTCAATAACAGCGCTAAGTGCATCGATGAACAAATTTCTTTTGCAATCGATGGTTTTACTTTCCTTGCATCGTTGTAAAAAATGTCCAGCGTGCATTCTACATAAAATTCACGCGATTTTACCATTTTACATATCCACGAATAGAAACGTACTGCTTATCATTATCATTAACGTATAATTTGACATAGACAGGTATTTTAATTCGCTGATGAAACGTACTTTCGATATCAGAAGAAAGAAAGGGTCGCATTTTCACGCGACTGCAAATAGCGGCAACTCAGAGAAAATAATTAGTTGGACAGCAAGGATGTGGAAAACGCAGTTTAAAGTATTTCTTGTTTTCATTTACTTATTTTTTGCTTCAAAGCCGCGACGGAATAATGGAGGAAAGAGCGAGTGCAATATTGCCGCCGGGATGCAAACCATGTCGTTATCCGCCAATCTCCGACATACCTTTCGTCCTATAAAATTGCCGCGTGAGAGCTTTATTCGACCGAAGCCTTTTTCCTTCGTTTCACCATTGCGACTTGCAATCTACACTGAGTTCTCTGTGTACTCTTACATAACGTTGTACGATTAGGCGCAAAGGATTAATGTTCGGTGTGACGGAATTTATGCTGAAATCGAAAATGGAAACTTATCTTACAGTACAGTTTTACGTGCAGCATATAATATTTTTATATTATTGAGCTTAATAATTTATTAATACTTGAAATTATGTTATAGACTTGCCATAAAATGAAGTAACTTTGATCCACATTTAAATGCTTGAACAGCATGTAATGCTCCAAAATGAAGACACAAGACATTAACATTAAAAAAGACTATCTCAGAGGCATTGTCAAATTTGAGCCCAAGTAATTATTTTACCTTATTTTACAATTTTCTTAAAAAAAAAGGATAAAAAATAGGTTTAAATTCTTGATCAATCAAGAAAATTAGACTGAGTTTCATTTTCTCGCTTCTAGAGTTTATAAAAATCAACCTGATGATCATTTTTGTACTAAATGAGAATCTACTCTTTAAATCAATAGTCTCTCAATCTCTACGAGCACTTTGATAAATTTTTAAGCGCAAAAATGATCATAATCTAAGATGCGGCGCTCTCACAGCGTATCTGCGAGATTCTTCTACTGCATTGAAAAAAGAGTCTTACATTTCGTTGGAACCATCAATGATGATTGCGATGGGGAGAATTTATTTCTTTTTCTATACTACTAATGTACTTCATTTCGGGAAACGTAAAAGAGAAGAACGGGCTGGTTGCCAGGGTCCTTGAAGAAATGTCATTTACCTTTACGACGGCGATGGCGGGTATGCCGATCTTACGATTGGTGGGAGGATGCTGTTGCGGGTAGAGAAGGCTGACGGAATATCGTATTACATCTGCGGAAGACGCAAGATTATTCGAGCTCTCGGGCCAGGTGGAACGGGATGGCGAGACGCGCAGGCGGGGAGGAGACTAGCAGGGGGAAACTCGCGTAGAGCGCTCGATTCTCTATTAGAGGGTAATACGTATTATCGATTTTGGGATGAAACCGGGAGGGTTATCCCGGTTCAAATCATGACAAATGTATAGATACATACCGACGCGCGCGCAACCGCGTGCGCTCGTGCGTATGTACGTGTATGTGTATACGCATCGGTGAAAGCGTTTCTCGCGACCGCACCCTGGAAAAACTTTTTCCAATCTCTTGTGCCCCCTTCTCTTCCTCCTTCCAGCGCCACTGCTGTGAATTTGTTTGCCTGGCCGAAAACAGGGTCGTCGACTTGGAGATCTCACAAAAATCCCCACCGGTGAGAGGTAGCTCGTGGTTCCTAAGCGGATTCGTCTTTGAAATCCGGCGATAATTGCCTCGAGTTTCTGCCGTATTTCGATTATTGGAGATACTTTGTTAGAGGAATCAATTACGATGTTGCCATTGTATAGTCGAGATTTAGCCAGATTATATATATAGACTATATATATTTTTTCGCAAAGATATTAACAAAATTTAGCAGATTATATATATATATATAATCTGCTAAATCTTGTTAATACTTTGAAAATGTTTATTGTTTTATAAAATATATTTATTGTTTAATTATAAACTATTATATGAATTGAAATTTTGAGATAAATATTAAAATATTGTAATTATGGTTATTGAGTAATTAGTAATGCAAGTAATCAACTTTTCTAATTGACTACGTTCAGCAGAGAAAACTAATCTTATTAAACTTATTAATTAACTGCAATTACTACTTAATAATCTATCTTATAATTATATACATGATTAAGAATTATTTTAATCTAATCTAAATGCCTTTTTGATATGGCATACTTTTCCAATGCTTATTGTCCAATTTTTTTATTAATAAAGATACATTTATTTAGAACTTATATTCTTTAATGTTCTGAATTCTTATTGAGACGTTTTTTACGATATGTTTATTTTTATGAAGGTTGTAAGTAATCGAATTAGGTTAGTATATATTGTGTGTTATTTCCATAGTGAAACGTTTAAGAATTAAATAAATTCTCTATAATCACCAGTAGTTATGAAAATTGTTTTCGTCCGATATTGACAAAATACAATGAATTTTAAATGTAAAATAGATATTGTTGCGAGGTTGAGATGTACGGTAATATTGTATAAATGAAAGACTTAATAATGTGTATTCGATAATGACTATTTAGGTTCATCGTATCGCGGTCATTAAGTCATATGTCATCGGTCTTTTTGATTGGTAGACGATTCGCTCGTTAAGATTTACGAGCCACAGTATCAGGGTCCGGCACTCCGCGAAACAAAACGGCGCTTCGCAGACGGTCGTATAAACACAGCGGCTGAAAAAGCGTCGCGAGTATTGACAGCTACGGTGAGAAACTGCCCGGGTTAATCGTAGAAAAAGTTGGAAAGCCCAGCGACACCAAGTGACGAATTAAATACCTTGCTTGGTTCGATGATCGAGCAACAGAGCAGCGGAAAAAGCGGTAGTCTTTGAAAATCTACTTCGACTCGAGCTTGATCGAAAGGCGGTCAATACTATTATAGATGGCTAAAGCTGTGTAATAAATAAAATAATAAAATAATAAATAATAAATAAAATAGAAATTATAAGTAAGGATTAAGAAATAATGACACATCGACTCTTGAATTATAACTCTTGAATATTTTTATTGCTGGCAGATTTTTAATCTTATATCGTTTCTTGTTATTTTTTTTTGTTTTTCGAAAGTCCACCCGACGATTAACGGACTTTCTTCTCGTTTCAGCAGCCGAAATTCCTCAAGAGGACGACCGAGGAGTTGGAGCCAACCGGTGGTGCTAGTGGTGATGGCGGCTTCGGCGAGCCGCCGGTTAAGCTGCAATGCACGCAAGGGCCTCATCAGCATCAACAGGGTCCTGGCGGTGGTGGCGGCGGCGGGCCCCATCACGGCCATGGCCAGCACCAACCGGGGAATGGCGCGAACTCGACGGGTCCAACACCCGGTGGTGGTGGTGGCGGTGGTAATGGTGATGGGAACGAAGGTCTTACCAAATTTCAAGTTCAGATTGTACAGCAATTGGAGTTTACAACTTCGGCTGCGAATAATTCACAAGCCCAAGCAATCTCTACGAACGTAACGGTAAAAGCACTGACAAATGCGTCAGTGAAGAGCGATCTTTTAAATGCGTCATCGTCGCCAAAACCCGGTTCAGATACGTCTGCGTCAGCTGCGTCGAGACCGCAGCCTGGAAACGGCAACGGTCCCGGAGGTCCTGGCGGACCCGGAGGCCCTGGTGGCGGCGCCGGTGGCGCTGGTGGTAGCGGTGGAATCGGTTGCGTTGACATTGGTAACCTAGTCGAATGTAAACAGGAACCTGACAATGAGTTCGTGGATCTTGAACAATGTGCCGCGGCATTAGAGAAAGATGCCGCGGCGAACGGCACCGGTTTCCCTGGTTTCTCTGAATTCATGGGCGATGACACCGGCGACGAGATCATCACGTCGGATGCATTCAAGGATCTCATCTCCGAAATATCAGACTTCCATCCGGAGTTTATGAAGGACTTTGACTTTGAAGAAAAGAGCGTCGATACATTGGCGAACAACGCCGCGGCAGCGGCCGCGGCCGCAGCTGCTGCCGCCGTTGCTAATAACAATAACAATGGCGGTAATAATAACGGTATACCAACGAATAACGGACAGATCAAGATTGAGGATGACAAGGATGCGATTCATCAGCAGCAACAACAGCAGCATGCCAACGGCGCGAACAACGGCGTCAATAGCAACAACGTCGGCAGTAACAACGGTAACGCGATGCCGGCTAACTCGAGTCCGGGCACTCTCGGGTCCTCGCAATATTCTCCCGCTCGACTTCCTTACTCTGGATTAGACTTCAAATCTGAGATGAGTCCGGCGGCGCAGACGCTCAAGCAGATGGCCGAGCAGCATCAGCACAAGAGCCAGCAATTGGGTCTAGGTGGATTCAACCCCACGGCAGCAGCGGCAGCCGCTGCGGCACGAGGCCCAGCGGCGAGATCCCCTTACGCCGAATTTCCTCAATTCGGCGGCGCTTCCGATTACCTTGGTAGTCCCGGTAGCACCGGCCCGACCGGTGGACAAAACCAGGCCACGACTGCGGGGACCGGCTCGTATCACAAGAACAATGGCACTCCAACCTTCCAGAGTCAGCAGACCAACGATATGTTCGTCAGTTCGCAAACTCAATTTGCTGCAGGCCTCACGGATATGAAGAGGCCCCAACCAACTGCGACAGGCGGCAAGCCCGGCATGTTAGGGCCTAGCGGCGGTTACAAACAACAATACTCGCCGTATGGTAGTCCGGGTTCAATGCCGAATCACGGTAGCCCGGGTTATCCGTTACCACCAAGAGGATCGCAAGGAGGTGGACCTAATCAGACCGGTTCGCAAGGACCTTTTAACACGACCTCCACGCCGCCAAGACCTCCTTCGGGACCCGGTACTTCCACCTTGCAAATCAATCAAGCACAGCAGCTGCACATCGGTAACCAGATACAGGTAAGTCACTTTTTCTTCACGAGATCGATTTTTTTGAAAACGAAATATTATACGGGAAATATGTATTTTATTTCTAAGTTATTTTTGCACGGAGGATAGCGCTTTGAATTTCAATATTTAAAAAAAATTCTTATCATCGATCATGTGATCTAATGATATTAATTCGAAATTAATTGTGCAATTATAAAATAGATAAACGACACATATGCCCGCATCAATATACTTATCACAATGTAATCACTTTTTAAGGCTGTCTATAAAATCGTCAAAAAACAGTCGTAAAGTGTCAAATCGTAAGAAATTGACCAATTCTAATATCGAATATTCTCCTTATATTTGACTGATCAGTTTTCTATCTTCTTAAGGTTCCATCGTGTACGACTTCTACATAAACAAGCCTTTAAAAAAGTTTTTTCAGATCATACCGTCTTTCTAGTTTTCAATCATTAGAATGTAAATAAAGTACACCGTGCATCTCCAGTTAAGCGGATAAAATTTTCTCGAGCTAACGTAAAACTCAACGGAATATTTATCTTTCTCATAAGGATGGATTCCATATCGCGAACTTCCAAGTTCTGATATAGTGACTTCTTTCGGTTGGATGGCTACTGTTAATCGCCATTATCACGATGATCAAAACGAAGTAACCGAGAGCTACTCGAGCTCGAGTGATATCTGTTGCGCCGCGACGACGCGTCTATTTTTGTCGTCGGCATCGCGGGGCATCGTTGGCGACGGCAGCGGTGGTGGTGCGACGTCGAAGGGGTGGCGACGACGACGGCGGGCGGTGGCGGCGGCAATAGCGACGTTGTTGGTCGTCGATGAAACGTGGTGATACGGGGGGTAGAAGGGAGCATCACGGCGTCACGGGGGCGCCGCGACGCGCAACAAGTAGTCTCGTTTCTCCCAGTGGCGGCGGCGGAAACGGCGGCGGTCCTCTTTGTAAATTTTCCCTCTCGCCAGAGTCCACCATCCCTGCTCCCTTCCTCCCTCCCTCTCTCCCTTCCTCCCTCTCTCGCTCTCTCCTCCCTCCCTCTCTCTCTCTCTCTCTCTCTCTCTCTCTTTCTTCCTCTATATCTTTATCTCTCCGTCCCTCCGCGCCGACGCTTCTGGATGACGTTGAGGGTTAGGGAGGTGGACAGCGAGCGAAGGGTTGCGCGGCGCACAGCCGGCGTCGCGATGCCACCGCCGCCGTCTGCTCGATTTAACCTGCGCCTGCAATCCGCGTCAATACGCTCCATAGTGATAGTCGCGGGGCTACGCTCGTGACAATACGCACGTGACGCCAGCGTCGGCGATGAGGCAGCCCCCATATATGTCTGTTCGTACAAAGGATTTCACCTGGGCGAATGAAAAGGATCGCTGCGCTCGTCGATATGCTCGTTGCTGCACTGAATTACATAAGGGTCCCGATTCAATTCGCAACATTGTCAATGGAGGGAGCTCTCTGAATAAAACTGTCAACAAAGATATCCCACGCGAATGTATTTCCCTATAAACAATGGGAGCCAATCGTTAGGGAAACTGACGTGATAATCAAGCTCGATTTCTCTCTCTCTCTCTCTCTCTCTCTCTCTCTCTCTCTCTCTCTCTCTCACGTTATTCAATTAGAATTGATTGCAGCTAATAATAAATAATAAGTAATAGCAGCTAATAATAATTTAATTAATTCGAAACTTATTTTTACTGCCAATTCAAACGTAATGATGTTTAATCTCGCAAACTCTGCGAAAAAAAGATTCAGAGCAAACCGTAGTTCACGAATCTCTATTGGGTCACAGAAACTCGCAGGATCAGCCGCGACCCTTTTATGTCAATCCCGGAGGAAACTTGCTGACCGAGAGGAAACGATGGTTCTACGACGTCGCGCACGAATACCTGCCGCTATAAAATCTCTAGGTCCATTGTGGCGGCTGCGCTCGGACAGATCTTATCTGCTTGAACGGATCTGGACTCGGAAACGTCTGGTTGCTCGCTCCTTCCTCGTAAATCACGTTAGGCGACGCGTATTTGCATCTCAATGCGTCGAGGAGACAAATGACGCCTCCTCTTCATCTTTAGCATCCAGATCCATTATTCTCTCCCTCTCATCTATAGACATCTTCTGTTTTTCCGTACTCAATTTCATTGCGGATTACCTGCGTGGCTACGATTTTGCGATTCCATGCGAATCGGTACGCGCAACTTCGCTCGCGTGAATCGGTGACATAATCGACAACGTTGACATTACCTTGATGTTAATATGATACAAAATTCTCACGATTGATGAGAAGAGACTTCACTGCACGATACGATAATGGGGATTAGCGCGCGGTTATAATTAATCATTCTCGGAGTGTTTCGAATCATGAAACTCCAACTCCTGCGGCTGTCAATTGTGGGTTTCGTCTCCGACATCGAGATATTTTAATTTCGTAAAAAAGAGGAAAGATAAACGGATATTGATATTGAAATCTCCGTGTTCAACAAAACTCTTGAATATCGAGCTATAATCGGGAATACGATGTAATACGAGGTTCAAATCACGGATTTTTTCATGCTCTCACCGTCAATCTTTCTGTGCTTCTCTACTCTTATTTTTACACATGTCAACGTGTCATTTAGTCCGGAACCGAGTTTTGCTTTAGGAAACCATGATGTCGTGCGATCGATTTACATACTCTGACATGACTCCCACCTTCTTTTCGCAACCTCTTTCGGACTCTCCGAATCGATGACATTATTAGGACGGAAGTCCCATCTAGACGGACCGTGTCGCTCGCTTATCACCTCGGAATTGTTGCGCGAGTCGGATCAGGTACGGACTTTGAAGTTTCAATCGCATTGACAAATTTTTCTTCGAATGTACATACATACTCGAAAGGATGAAATAAAATCGCACCAAAAGGCCAGACTTAATGCGTAGCTAGGATTTAATTAAGAATTTGAGCTACTCTATATTATATTTACCCGCTGTTGCTGTATAAAAAAGAGCGTAATATCGCTCGTTTAACGACTGATAAAATAATTCTTTATTTATGCATCATGTCGGATATGCAATGTACAAATTTAACCGAATAGGATGAAAAAGCGACGCGAGTATCATCGATAGGTGGGCGGGGAAAATCGACGTATCGAAATGCCGTGCAAATCAAACGTGCCACGGATGTAATTCGTAAAACTCATTCGGTAAATACGACGCGATCGATACGATTTGCGAAGCATAGCCCTCCCCTTCCCTTTCCCGTTTGGCAAAAGGGTATGTGTATGTTTATGGGCGTTAAGCGGGTTTTCGAAACATTCTACCGCGTCCATACGCGCTCACAGCGAATATTAATTTACCGCTAATTACGGGAATCGAGAATGGTAACGTTACAAACAAACGCGCGAATGCTCAATAAGAATTTATTAGCCGGAGCTTGTTATAACCCACATATAATCAGTGGCGCATTTTGATGCGTTACCCGATTAAGGCTCAGTTTCACAACTCATGATTAATTCTTAACCGAAATTCAACTTATTTCTCATCTTTTTCCAATTTTAGAATTGAAAAGAGATAATGAATAAGCTGAACCCTCGGTTAAGAGTTAATCGTCAGTTGTAAAACTGGGCCTTAGAGAGAGAACGCTGTCGATCGCGTCGCCAAAGGATCTTCTTCCCTGGCAAGAAGAAATATAACGCGTGGATTTCGCGGAATCTTCTTCGTATCGCGAACTATGCCGGGAATTTCACACAGATGAAAACGCTACCAATGGCGTAACTCGTGAGGGTGCAAGGTCCACTCGCCATCACCTTCTCGACGAATCGTGCGATTTTATGACGAAGTGAAGATTGATCAACATATTAGCGGGAGTTGCTAATTCCGTTAATTAAGTAATTCCTCGTTTAAGTCATATCGTCCAATTTCTGTATTTCTATCTTGAAAATTCCGAAGCGATTATTCGTTATCGAATCGTTATCGTATCATTGTGTGATTCTTACATTAGATTAATTCTTATATTCGATCTGACGTCCAATATACTTGGATCGATATTATTTAGATGACATTACGACGAATGCAGATTAGCATGATTTATTATCGAAATAAGCGGGTCGATCGCATGCGGTTAATAACCCCGTCTTCACCTATGTAAAATAGCGTCCACAGCTTAATCGGCGAAATATTCAAATTACCCGATTTCGAGACATGTTTCGGGGCGCCAAAGAGCAAGCGCGCTGTTCATTTAAATGATAATCGTTGCACACACGAATGTGTGCCTTCTCGTTCTTCTTCTTCTCCGTTTTCTTTCTCCCTATCTATTGACATCTTTTCCGCTGACATTGTTCATTTCCTATCGAAACGATCAGTGGGATATGCATGATTGGAAGGGTTATCGATTCTAACAACGTTAATCTGCATACTATAATGAACCCAGTCGTTTCTTTTTCTCGTGACCTTCATCTTGACCCTGTATAAAGTTTACGCTCCTGCCACTTTGCCGTTATTGTCGAACAATCGACGTTGTAAATTAGCATTTAGTAGTTTCATTTTTGTCAAGAATTTCATCATTTGCATTGTTCGATCATTTGGTACACAAACTATTGATTTATGTGATTTAGTTATTATTTGTTATTATTATTTAGTAAATATTTACCGTAAGTAAATGTTAAGTTTGCACTACTTAAACAAATATTTGGTTAAAATTTATATTTTTTTCTCAACGTATGCATGTATATTTCATTGTTAAAGTTATATTATGCTATTGTATAAAGTACTTTATTATATAAAGTATAAGCACTTTAATGTGTATTATCCAGTGTAGCTGAATCGAATTTATTATAAGATACCTTGATCATTATTAGTCTGCTTTGTCGTGCAAGTCGATCGGTGAAATATCTCGATGCCAATTCACAATCCTTGCTGTCTGTCGATTAAAAAATCCCTGTTGCACTGTATATCGATGTATATAGATATCCCTCGTATTTTCTGAATTATATATATATTCCGAATTATATATATATATATATACACACACACACACACATGCGCGCGCGCGCGTACGCGTGTGTGTGTGTATACTGCACTACATGTGGTGACGCAAACTATAGGACGTGGTACAACACGCTGCTCGATGAGTGTAACATTGTTCTCAATTTGTTTCTATACCGCGCGCGTACCACTTCAAATGTGATTCGATAATGAAACAGCACTCGTTCGTCGTCGAACCGATTTTCGCGCATCGGGATAGTTGATATTATTCGACGCACAAACGAATGCGCTGAACATCGCCCACCCCGGACGTTGTTAATTTGACGAATCATACAATTGACTTTTAACCGCTCACGCACTTTTGTATACTTTATCGCTCTCGTCCTCATTCATTTTCTTCGACGTGATGTCCGCACGTCTACTTCTATCGCTTCGATTAATCAGCAACAGCGAATTACACGTCTACGTAAATAACAGTGCGAGTTTCCTCGTAGATAGCCGCGATGAGTTTAATGCAATGCGGCTCGGGAAAATCGGCGTTCGTTCCACGACGACAAGCGATTACGATAAATCGTGAATGGTGTGATGTAGGTACATAAATTAACGCCACACTCTTATCGAAGAAGGACGCGTCGCACCGGCCGTAATCACCGCGTCGCATCGTTGTAAATTGCGACTAGCGAATTGCCGTCTCGCGCAAGCTGCGCAATTTCTAATCGTGCTAAACGTTTCCACAGTTAATCGGTGAATACGCATTTTCTTGTATAGCAAGATAGTATAGACAGATATACTGCACGGAGAAAAATGTTTGGTTGAATTAATTGGAATTCAGACGGAAAATGAACGATTCAGAATTCTGATCAAGTCTACTAGATTTCTAATTAAATCTATTAGAATCTAGTAGATTTAACCAGAATTCTAGACCGTTCATTTTCCATCAGAATTCCAGTTAATTCAAATAACCATTTTTTTCCGTATGATTGTACAATCTTTAGAGAAATTATAGTGCAGTGTGACTGTAAAGATGACAACCTATATTTCATATGTAGAATTAATGTACGTGGTTGAATAAACTATTTTGTAGTTATTTATATAAACTTAAAATAGTTTATTTAACTATACTCCAAGTCAAGTTTGGAGATACTTTATAAAATTTAACATTTTTAAGATTATTCAAATGTCCAAAATAATATCTAGAACAATAAATAAATAAGTTTTACATCTAGTAATATTTCCGTTCGAACTCTAGCTGGGATATTTTTCAAAATAAATTCTTTGTACATATATATCTATAATATTTTTATCAGTATTATTAATATTAAGTTAATGATTTAATAATATGATATTCTAACTTTACAAGTTTGAGTTTAAAACTGAGCTTTAAGATTGACAAGTAATCGATAATTTCGTCGATAATATAATTTGCAAAAAGCTGAATAATGTATACATATAAATTTATAGGAAAATATTATTAAATACTTAAAGGTTCCAGATTGATCGAAAATATTTTTATTTATTTATTTCGTTAGTCTTACATCAGTTATATTTACTTTAACTGTTATATAATGTATAAAGCCCACTTCGCGTGTATTCTATACATTTATTATGCGGCCGTAATAATCAGAAAAGATAGAGAATCTTGGCATATATTGATTTTTTTTAATAATTAATTTGTTGTTGCTAAAGTTGAGAACTCTGAGTAGAAGTTTACGGAAAAAATGATTTTGCTGAAATATGTAAAAATATAGCTAGATCTGAAAATAATTTAGTTCAAACATTAAAAAATAATTATATAGCTAATTATGAAAGCTGAATTGTTGATGACGAAGTTGTAACTAATTTTAGCAATTCTACAATGAGAAAAAAATTGTGAGTAATTAATTGTTTGACTAAATTAATTTAATTGTCTGTATTTCTTACGTTGAAGAATATGTATTCAAATATACAATATAATATACGTTTGACTTAATATATATTCTCCTTCGAAAGAAATAAAGACGAACTAAATTTAGTCAAATGGACAATTATTTTTCTCTGAATGATAGCAACCAACTTGAACATTCTACGTAATTATTTTGGCGGCGTAAACAAAATTATTTTTAGATCTAGCTATTTTTTACTTCAGCAAAAGCATTCTTTCCGTGTATATACACACAACGACTTGGCGCTAGATGTAAATTATTTATACTCGCTTTGATCGTCTGCAAAATTACGATTCACACACGATTATAGTCAATACACCTTGCTCGTATATCGCGCGGTCTATACTGTCTTGGCGGGCAGTCTGTGATTTTACAGACGCGCTCGTCGATTCCGCGCGTCACGGTGTATCTACAAACGACGACGGTGCGGTGTAGCCGCCGTTCTCGCACACGAGCGTCGATCCGGCATATGTACGAGGCACATTCCACAATGCATACCGCGTTGAAATCGATATCCACGTACTTCCATTTGCAACCTATATCGCGCCAGTCCTGTACAGTCTGTTTCCCCGCTTGTCGGTCGACCAGGCGTTTTCGTTTTAAATCGATCGAGATAACGTACGCTAAAAATGTGTCCTCGCAAATTACGTACATTTTGACGAAGTCTCCGGTAGATTTGCGAACACGAATGGAAAATTAGTTTTACGTGTTTTGCGAAATTACTCCACGCTATCGCATCCGCATAAGCACCGTATCGGAAATGGCCGAAAATATCGTTGAGGATTCATTATTTTTGTACCAGGTGAAAAAACGTATTAATCCCTGTTTTCGAATACGGGTTCAATTTTGCACGAGAAATGAAATTCGACGATATGTGCCCCCACGGGGCATACACGCACCGCGTGTATTAACGAGATACAAATAACGTAATGCCCAACCTCCGTGCTCCGCCTGCATAATAATCTCCGCATGTCATTTCGCTTGAATCTGCGAACAATTAACAGGATAAAAATAATATCGGTGCCTCGCGTTGTCGCGATCGGTATACACAATACGTACGGTATAATCATATTCAGGGACAAATATCATCGAATCTATATATTATGAGTAATTTATTAAATTAGCTTCGAACAATAAAAACGCACGTATTCCAAGAAATATTAAGCATTTTTTTTGCACGTATTTGAATCTATCAAGTATTTTTTTTTCAATTCACCTTATATTCTTTATTTTTACGATCATATGACATGGATACATCGCTTCCTTACTTTAAAAGTAATACAACTAAGAAAATATGATTTTCCAATTAACAGTATGAACGAATTAAACAAACATTATCTCATCGATCATTCAAAGTAAACTAACTTAAGTTCATAAAAAAAAAAATGGTAATTAAAACGTCACAATTCAAATCTTATCTCCTTTTCTGCGAGATTTATTATATCTTGTGTCACTTTTTACGTATGAGGAAATCTACCTTCTCCTCAGACTTACGCTAATGATATCTCTCGATGTCTAAAAAAAGATAAAATATAAATTTGAGAGGTTAGGACTGCATGTTATTACGATCCGATCTAGTGACGCGCACGTCGATCGTCATTCTCGGATTGACGTAACGAAAGCTCGTCATCGTCGACGCGCCGCGCCGCGCGAATAATATAAAGTACATCTTGCCCGCGGCAAGGACGAGAACGGCTACGCGGAGAAGCACGACCGTGCAGTGTGTACGCGTGCGTGTACAACTGCACACGGGACGTGATCGTCGTCGTCATTGTTTCGCCGCGTTGCTGCCTGTCCGGCGCTCGCTCGCTCGCTCGCTCGCTCGCTCGACGAAGCGTCTCTCCGCGCCTCTCCCGTCGCTCTGCGCGCGAATCCGGTTGACTTGCTAATTTTAACTCGACCGTGACACCGCACAAGTGCAACTATACCGCGCGGTTTCGCGCGCGATTGTCTCGCGAGCGAGCGAGCGAATTCCCGAGAAATTGGCGATTTCGCGCGGTTTCAGCACGCGGCTCATCCAGCCGCGGCCTTTTTTTCACGCCCTGCCTCATCCCACTGGCGAAATCCGCGTGCGGGCAAGTCGTCTGATAAAATCTGATAACGCGATAACGCTCGCCAGATTATCGAGAATTACTCGGTGAATATCTATCGAATACAGCATGACTTGCATTTACACGGGCATGTTATGTATGTTAATCCGCGCGATGGCGAACTATGACTCGCGGAAATACCAGGGATGTCAGTATACACTGTTTGGTGTACAAACAGGCGCACGTGTTCCTTGGGCAACGTCCTGCGAATGATACCGTTGTCGAAGCTGTGCAATTTCAGAGGGATTATGAATTCTATGAACGTTCCTATACGTGTATCCCATTTCCTAGAAAATTTAGATCCATTCGCGAATAGCGCTAGCGCAAGCTAGCGCTTTTCTTTTATGATTTTATTGCAGATGATTTTTATTTGTAATATTTATTATTTCTGTATAATTAATTCCGATGGAAATCCTGTGAAAGTAATAAAAAAGTCTATTGCGAAATCTGTTTGATATTTATACATACGATGTAGGTAGATATCGTCTTCAAACTCAACATCGTTCTCGTTGGATCTTTTGCATCTTTTATCGAAACTACGAAGCGTCAGTGAGTATTTTCGTCCGGCGCAATTCCGACGCGCGGCGATATTCTGAAGTACACATCGCTCTCATATGTAACAAGGCTAACAAAGTCCGCAAGACAAACGATGTAGTCGAGCTGCACGTGTCCAGTGGCGTCGTTTTGCTTCCTCCTGAATATCTTCCAGCGGAATGATGGCCGCTACCTAGCTTTGTAATCCTCGTGTGATGCATGTTATACTTCGTTTTTGTCAATAGACGATAGATATTACGTAATCTTGCAATGTTACATACATAAAAGCGCGTATCAACTGATCAGTGATTTTATATTTAACTGAAGACTTGTCTGTTCATTTACGTGACTTTCCCTTAAAATGCCTAATTCTTAATCTGATCTCTGAATTCTTGCACGGGAAACAATTTTGTTAACAGAACGGAAAAAACTGGTGTAGATACAAATCTGAGAACAATTTTATTAGAATAATTTAAAATAATTATGTAGAACGCGCTCATAATGAGCACTGCAAAAAAGTGATTTGACAATGATTGATTTGAATGTCCTACGTAATTATTTTGATAATCCAATAAAATTGTATCAAGTTATGTATCTAACCTTTTCTTTTAGATATTTTAGGAAATATAGTTTCGTTGAAAAAAAGATAAAAATTTGATAACAATTTAATAGAACGCTCAAATTGATGAAATATCAAAACTTATTTCATTGCAGCATTGTCATTGACACTTAAACGTTCTATACATAATTTATATTTTGATATTCTAATAGAATTATTTTCAAATCTGTAGCTAAATCTTTGGATACTTTAGATCATTTCTTTCAAGATCAGAATTAGGACGTACATTTTAAGAAAAAGTCATACAAATAAACATAAATTTAAACACATAAAATCACAAATTAGTTATACACGATCTTCATCTTTTCGCCTGGATTTATCTCTGGAAATGACATCTCGAATTTGTGATGTTCCTTTCCAGAGACGTTGAACGCGTCTTGCATCGAAGATATCGGCGCCATCGCTATCCCCGGCCATCGCTCAGCTCTGGCACATCGCCGAGGATATCGCGGTGGCTGAACGAACGCGTCGACAAGTAGCCCGACCGCAAGCACGCGTATTTTTGGTGCGACGTTCCGCGGAGCAGCGGCAGCCAATAGTGATCTCTTCGGAGAACTATCGAGCGCCTTCTGGAACTCATAACTATATATTTGATCCAGGCCAGATAAACATCTCTCAAAAATAGTAGAGTCGGTTGGCGTTGTAGCAGTTGAGGTTGAGTCGGCGGCGGCAACGACACTCCTAAATTGTGATTCGTCTTCCAGAGAGTCCTCCCTTTCCCTGGCCTCTCCCGCGCTTCATCTCTGTCTGTATTTCTTTTCTTGTACGCCGGGATCTTCTTATTATTTGGATGGCTCATGCTTCCAGTATTAAGAGGAGACAATACGGCCAGATCACGTCAAGATTAGTTTCCAAAGTCTCTAGAGTCTTCCTCACGTCTTTGACCTCTAACGCGTACCACGCCACCTGGAGCCAGAAATGCATACGGGATCGTATAAAGCGGAACCGCGTGTACTAAAGCTCTATGTATCAAAGTAATGCATTCCTTTAATCTGAGCCGAAATGCCGACAGTCTTTCTATTGACTATTTCGACCGCCATTTGTGGTCCAATCCAATAAGTGCTTCGATCGCGCCGTGCTTCTTCTTTCCTCACAAACCGACATTAGCTCGCCTCTAAAGATAGGTCGCTACTGTATTATAATCGCGCTTTTAAATGTGCGCGAACGTTTTCGAGAATTAAGCTTTGCGATTCAATAAATACACGGTAATTACATCGTATTGTATAAATTTCCTTGTTTATCATTTCTTCGTCGATCGATCTCCGAAGAATCGTGTGACACCAACCGATGACTTTGCTGTATTGAGCTGAAGTTTACAATTCCTTGACGGACAGGGCCTTTTGACAAACTTAAAGTCCACAATGTTCTCGATCGGGTCCATTCAAGACGATAAGATTTCTCTTCGAAGCGCCGGCCATCTCATTCGTCGATGCTTCTGGTTCGTGTTTGGTGCAAAAAGAGGCCATGATCCGAGTGCAATCGCAACCGACTGCAAATAACTCGGGCTCCGACCAACATGGAATGCCACGCCTGTAAACGCGTTCTTTCGATCGAGCAGGCCGCCCCTCTGCAACAACGTGCTCTCTGACGCATAAATCTGCAGCGTACACGAGAATGGATAATAGAGATGTTTCTTTTGTGTGTGTGTGTGTGTGTGTGTGTGTGTGTTTTGTATACAGTATGGTTTTTAATGATATTAAAATGATAGATAATTAATTTCCGTTTAAATAATTGAATCTTATTGATTCGTATACAATGATTTTTTTACATTTGCTCCATACTAATATTTCTGTTGTGGATTATTCTATTGTGTAGATATAATGTACATATCGCTAAAAATGACTCATTTGTAATTATCTGCTTATGTAGAAAAGTGTCACAATTCTGAGGGGATGAAAGGATCATGCACTAATATATGGAAAATTGGGTATATAGTCCCGGGTATATAGTGTATTAAAAGTAAAATTTGTGTTCAAGAGCACCCCTTTTGATGTATCTATTGTGTTCAAGAACTATTCATTATTTGAGCCATGTATAACATTTTTTTTTTGTTTATCACATAAGCTATGTAAAAATTAACTTTTATCGAGCAATTTTCCATATAATTAACGTCCTTTAGAATTGCAGTGTTCGAATTTTAAAAACGTATGACATAGTTTTAAAGAGAAACGCATCATAATTGAAAGAATAACACGGAAAAAAAGTGAAGTTCTAAAAATTATATAGTCAATATCTTAAAATGTCGTTCCAATTCAGAATTTTTTAAATACTCTACTCTGAAAAATTCCTGATTTTGATGTATATATCACTTTTCTAACGTAGCGATATTTTTCGTTCTCGAACAACGTTCTATTTTCATATCTTAATCGTATACGAAAAAAAAAAAATTCATTTTAGTACTCGCTCGCGTGTTTATCACAATGTGGGTCGAAGTAACATCTTAATAGATACACAATGTGGTCATCAAACTGCGATACCTACGCAGAGAGGATCCCACCGTTGGAACCTCTCTATTTTCCACTCGCGGCACAATCTCCAGCTGACTTGGCCGTGTAACCGTGGCGACGATAAAATTCATTTACGAGTGCATTAGACGCGCGAGCCACGGCTTTGTGCGATAGTCGCTTCCGCTCCACTTGTAAATCAAGAATTTAGCTCGACGTCTCTCTCGTGGCTATCTAGACCTTCTTCTTCCTTCCCCTCCGCCAACAGAATCATTTCGCCGCCATCGCGCTATTTTTAACGTGGTAGCTACCAATTCCTTCTCGATGACACGGCAAACTCCCGCACGCTTGTTCGACTACGTTTAATCTTGCGCTGACTACTCATCTTCTTTCTGGGTTAATGAACAAATCACTCCTTAGCTAAGAAGTGTCAATGATCACGTTGAATATTAATGTACGTTCGGTAATTATTTACGTAAAAATTAACTTTTTTTTTTAATAAAAATTTTTTTTAATTATATGTGATGTGAGAATTAGATCTTGTAATTAAAATTATTTTAAATATTACGCTATATTTAAATGCTTATTAGCCATTTATCCGATTGTCAGATGGTAGAACCGAAATGAAATTCAGCAGAATTTAATTATTCGCCAATAATATTATATAAGATGGAAATTAAACGGACGATAAACTTTAAATTTGTCAGCACATTATGATAAACTTCTGTATCCTCGCATTATTAAAAATTCATTGAACTCTCAAATTGCTAATTAAGATAAAAGAAACTGAAATGTAATTGATTTTGTATGTATTGTGCAGTAATTATTGACGACAGCCTTCGTAAATAAAGATATAAAGAATAGCAAAGGAGACGAGAGAATTAGAAATTGCACTCTTTATTTCAAATAGAAGTATCTTAGATAACTACGTTACGTTTTATACATTCAATTTATTTATTTAATTTCTTTAATTAATTTACTTTGTCGTTTCTATGCCATTTAATAATTATTATATCTATAGCTTTCTAATACCATTGTCTCGTCAATATACGTTAATAATATATATTTGACTAAGATTTATATTATTGCTCAAACTGAAGTGTCGATTTCTGTTTAATAAGCGCGTAGTGTTTATTGGCTCCTTCATTTAGTCTTCCGATATCTATACGCGACGCATGAAGATATGATAATTAGGTGTGGTGAACGACGACGAGATGCTCCCAATGATATCGAAGACCATCTTTGGACGTATGGAACATGACGTAAGCTCGATTCAATGCTGATCTCTTTGGTGACCATCCTTGTGTGCATGATGTTTTGCGCGACGCAATCGTAGCGATACTTCGATAATATTCTACTGTTACATCTTACTTTGTATCTAGTCTTTGATATTTTATCATACTGAATACGTGTCTCGGGTAAAGAAAGATGGATACAATTTTTTTTGTAACCTTTGTAACCCCGTTCGAGGATTATTTTATTCCTATATTTTCTTAGGTATTTTTCTTCATCGAAAATTAATATAATAATGGCTACTGCACTTAAGGAAAAATTATAATTACATTATGTGTGTGTGAAATAAAGTTAATAAAATTCTTATTCACATTATGAAATCGCTGTCAGTTATGTTTCAATTATTTAAAAACTAATTTAAAGAGAGAAAGAGAGACAAATAGACAGAGTTGGATCAATAACTCTAAATTTTTAAATAGTTAAAACATGAAATTGACAACGATTTTTGTAACGATATAAATAAGGATTTTATTCTTTATTTCAATGTATTAATTTTTTCTTAAGTGTAGCATTATTATTATTATTTTCGGTTTCTATTATATTTTGGCTATAAATATAATTATTAATATAAAACTATAAATATAATTATTATTAGCACTTTATACAATAATAATTATAAAAAGATGGAGTTCTTAATCATAATAATTTTATTATGCCATAATTATTTTATTATAGCCACAAATATTGGACTTTTTTTTCCAGTGTACTAAATTTTATCTACAGAAAGTTAAAAATCGGAAATCTCAGAAAGATAGAAGAACTATTTTTATCTTTGTGAACTTTTATGTTATTACTATTATTATTATCTTTGACTGATAGCTATCAATTGTTGTACTCGCCTGTTGTAGAATCTTAAAGAAAAATATGATGATTCACATCTGTTTCCGCAATTATTTGTCGGAATTGAGTCAAGGTAGTTCGCATATAAAGTGGAACAAATCTTTCTTTGTAGATACATAAGAACGCAAAGAAGAGGGGAGAAAAAAATCATTTAAATGTGCGCACACATATGGTCCAATGACAGCAACAGTATACTTTTTATCACGACTATTAAGACACTATCGGCCATAATTCGCTGTACTTTGATGTTCATCTATTGCGTCCTTGGCGCATTTGTGCTTATAGCCGATTCGTTACAACGATATATCTTTAACTGTAATTATATTATTACTTTGCAGGAATCGACTCACAGGATGACAAAAGAATTTGGCTATAATGTGTGTCAAATCATTATGGTAATAGAACTATAATATAAATATAAATACAGGTATATTTAAAAAAACAAACTTTAAAGAGTTTTAGTTACATCTTAAATACTAAAAAGATTCTGCATAAAAAATTTGTTATTGATCAATTAACTGAACTCTATTGGTAGATTTTATTGATGCGTTCCTGAAGCTTAGATTTTTCAAATCTTATATGAAAGTTAATGGTGATCATTTGAATATTACTTACTATTTTTGGTATTTAACAAGATACAATACTCCCGGATTGTTTTTCTATAAATATACATTACTAATTTGATAACACAAAACCGTGTGGTCAAATTGTTTTGTCACCCTGTGACGCGATAAAATCGCATTGCGATAGATCAATTATGCTTATCGCGCAATTTATTCTAATCGCGCGCGTTCGATGTGTGTGTGTGTGTGTGTGTGTGTGTGTGTGTGTGTGTGTGTGTGTGTGTGTGTGTGTGTGTGTGTGT
>NW_017259224.1:171327-172188 GCF_001594045.1 Atta colombica
GTGTGTGTGTGTGTGTGTGTGTGTGTGTCATAAAATTATCTTTTCATTTTCCTCACTTTTTCAAATGTTTTTTTTTATTCCCTATTTTTTTATATCGACAGTAAACCCTCTTGACACATTACACGCGCTTGCGAGGCGCAAATGCGCAGGCGGGAAAACAAGACGTACTACACGTTACGCGAGAGAGTTTATGGCCGATTCAATGAAGCATAAAGCGCGCCGCGGCTCTTATTCAATGTTAATTTCATTCGCGGTAGACACGTGTGGACCGTCCGTTGTGTCGCGTCGTTTATTCTCGACAACGACGGAAGTTACACCCGGCAGCTTAAGCAAAGCTCATCGTGAACAGGCGCACAAACGCACGACAGGTCCGATACGTCGGAAGCAGATTAAAAACGTGCATGCCGAGTATGTGCTGAGTGAACGCTTTTAATCGAGTAAATATGTTCACGAGACGCGGACCCGCGATAAATCGATCGACAGCGACGGTAACGTTGACCCGGCGTTGGTTGTAAAATCCACTAGGCTGATATTTTCGGAGTTTTGCAACCCCGATGTGCGTGAGCATGATGTCACGTCACAATACAATTATAATAAAAATATTAATTATTTCTGCTTACACGAAAAATCGAACACACATTGTTTTTTTTTCTTTTACTTCGTGAATGTAAAGTGACTTGGTGAATGAAAAGTTTTCGGCATATTTGTGACTGTAAATAATTATGGTTGGGGTTTTTATAGTTATTATGTTATAATGTTAATAATTTGTATATAATATATTCTTATACATATCAGTATAAAATAATCATAACTTTATAATCGTTTTTGGAACTATATATTCTTTTTGATATATAGAATTGT
>NW_017259224.1:172288-183201 GCF_001594045.1 Atta colombica
AAATAAATTTTTAGTTGCGTTAGCCTACCGAAATCATATATTGGCATTATGAATAGACTAACGCTAAAAATTTGCTGCTACAACTAAAAACTGATTGCTGCAACCATATAAAAATGCTATGCCATGTCATATATTTTACTATCTAAATTGTTGCAGCAACTAATCTTTTCTTTCAGTGTAATATTACTAACATTGTAGCAGTAATAACTATAAAACTATAAAAATGAACTATAATTATATAATTATTTTTTATCATGCTGTTATACTTAAATATCAAATTTTTCTCTCAGCTTATATACGAAGGTATATGTCGAAAATATTTCGCCGTGTATAATTTTACTTGCACCGATTATATATTCAGTTCGTTCCTCAGTTCCTTAATTTCGCACTTAGCTTCTAGCCATAATCATTTTACTATATGCAATTATACTCTGAAATTCAAACCGTTTTCTCCATATTTTCTCAATACATATATACGAAGATGGATGCCGAAAATATTTCATCGTGTATAATTTTACTGATTATATTATACATTAAAATTCACATTTCAGTTTTTTTTAACTTCGTGTATGAAAAGTGTTTTCGCGGTTGATTGCAAATGAGAATTTAGATATACTCATGTCTATAATATTATTATAACATTTATGATCACTGCGTAATTGATTCGTCATCGCGATATTTTTATTTCTATTTTATATATATACATATATATAAAGTCCGTCTGCTCATACGTTAGCTGTACTACTTACGCTCGAGGGGAAAAGTCGAGTAAATATTACGACAGTACACTATTAGATGAGTATTATATGATAGAGATAAACAAAATTGTAAGAAATATACATCAAAATGATATTACCCATATCACATGAACATCTACGAAGAGTTAGATATATTCGGTAAATAGTATTTCTTATTGTTAAACTTCGCGGTGACATGTATTTTTATTATTCGCGTTAAATCGCTGGATCTTCGAGACGGGATGATAAAACTAATTCTAATCTAATAATTTCGGAAAAGCATACGTCGCTGCTGGTAGTTTACTACGGATGACATCAGAAAGAAGGTTATTAAACCGAAAGCGTAGGGTGATAAAACATCACATCCCTCTGGAAGTCTCGATAGACTTTCCAGGGTGGACGGATTGGGACGGGGTAAATTTGCCGGGGGACAGTGCCGTAGCGAGTCGGAGGCAGGGCCCGCCGAGCGAGATCGATGCCGTCGCTCGGCTCATCACTTATTTACGCTTTCATTACTGTAAACAATGCATCTCCCTTTACGTCCGGTCTCTCCTGCCGTTCGTTCTCTCGTGTCTGCCTACCTATCTACCAGACACCCGTCTATCTCGTCCCGTCGTTCATCTCGCAGTCATATACTCCACGAGAGTCATTCCGTTGCGCGCAAAGCTCTTCGTTCCTCTGAAAGCAACGCCGTCTCCCAGACGTATTTTAAAACGACTCGACGCTGATATCTATCCCTCTCCGACTATCTCTGTGCGCGCCAGCTAGATCCTCGTCGTTGTCCTTCTTATTGTTTGACAAATATTAAAGTCAAACAAAATTTCGTCGCAGCGATATACGATTAGCGATATGATATTTGAGTGATTCATACAGAAAACAAATGAATTTAATAGCAAGATAATGAAGAGGAAAGGAAAAAATATTTCAACGAAAAACAAAAGTATGTTTTGTTGTAATATCAAAATATTTTATTTGACACATCGAATGTTAACCCCGGAATAATTTCCTAGGTTTTTATTGCGCAAACGATCACCTGGGGTGATTTTTTTCCAATTAAAAGTCACTATTTTTAATTTCAAATGGTATATTATTGATTGTCCTGCAATTTATTAGTATTAGAAATCGATATATAGATTTACTATATTTTCTATAAATAAATGTAAGAAGTTTGATTTTCAATCAATAAAGAAAATTACTATGAGACTTCATTATCTGGCTATTTGATGTAAAAATTGCCTCATTTTATTCCCTGGTGAAAGATTAAATCGTAGAATTTTTATTTTTTCCTATTTATTTTGATATCATTGGGACACGGACGTTGAATATTGAAAATTTAAACATTATATAAAAGAAATGTCTAATAAAATTGCGTTCATTTTAAAATCCATACATTAAAAAATGCGCACTTAAAGTTTATTTCGTTGTGTGTCGAATTCGGGTGACTAATAATTGAGCCGAATAACTAAAGCCAAAAACGATCATGATTTGTTTTTGTTAACACATTAATAAAGTAAAAAGAAACGAGTGAAGCATAAAGTATTAGTTATCAAGGGGAAAGTAAGCTCAACTCATATCGCGAATAACGTTTTCAATTAAAATGCTGACATCTCTGTATTGCAACAATAGTCATCGAGTTCTGCTCAATATGCTATAGAGAAAAAAACTTTGTCTCTTTCATCCTTATTCTCTATTTCGAACTTCACTTGTCCTTATGTATGTTAAAAATCACTCTTTGCAATACAAATTTACGATATCATTAATTCTTTAGTAATTAGCAAAGTACTCTAAGTCTCGCAGCTTTATGAAAAGAGACCGACGTCAACGGCAAACAACAGCGCGTAATGGCTACGCGATAATTAAAGTCATAAGTTAGGTTTAGTCAGTGCAGCTTTCATTTTGCTAATGGCAGCAATATTGCTACGTCGGAGATATTGTTCGATAAGTTGGCGATCGTCCCATGGGATTGCGTGGCAAGGCCTTTATACATCAACGAAGTTTTTGCTTTAATTCGTCATAAGATGGTGTGGTATTTCTTCTTATTTCTGATGTATAATATTTTATATTGTTCTCTTTATATGTGTGTATTTATTTTTTGTTCTTTCTTTTATGCAATTTTTCATCATTACTATTGACGAAGACTGTGTACAGTTAAAATGTCTTTTGAATTTTCAATTAAATTAAAGAAATTATTTTAATATCAAAATAATAAATTATTTAAATTTCATACATTAATATTAATCTTTATTGGCCATTTATTTTTTCTACTTAACAGTGTTCCTCCTTTAGATTGCGTTTATTGCAAAAGCTGTGATTATCAAACAACACTATACATTGGCGTTACATGTATACGTTTTTTAATATATATATTGTTTAACACATAACACAGTCGAACATATAGTTTATAATATGAGAGATTTTATTTTGATCTTCGAATACGATTTTTCTTGGATATTAGAAAAATCAATATATGCACATGTATTATATTTAGACATTGATCGCATCTTATCGAATATGCATGTTTTCCAAACATCTTCATGCAACTTCACTGCTTATTTACGCGAGGTTTTACCGTGATATAAATCGATTCCGTTCGAGGAAGGCTCGAAGTATCCAACGGCGGACGCAATTACGAAATCGCAATGTGGCCTTACTGCAGTATCAGACTATGCTCTAATGAGCCACACGGGAAATCATGCGATGTATATAATGTCTGTCTTTGAAACATAATTAATTTTCTAAACGAGATGGCATTCTGCGTTGAACGTTGCGTAGTGCATTTTCGCATAATTCATCGATCCCACCAGAAACTGAATTTATTTCCTCGTCAATTCTTCCAGCACGTTTCTGTATCTTTATATATTTTATTGCATATATACGCAATTAATTGATTGTATGTGGCGATTTATCGTGCTTGAAGAAGTATGTCTAGTCATGAACTTGGAATTTGTATTAACACGAAACGTCGATGTAAACTTAACAAGCTAGGCAACGGAAATGCTTGTCGCGTGAGAAACGGGAATTCGCAGTTTATTTAATAGAAAAGACGTATATGAAGTTCGGAGGCGTGCAGAAAGTTCTGGTTAACATTATGCAAACAGATACGATTGAAACTTTTTGAGAATTTGCGCAAACTGCAGTAGATTGCGTTTCTTGCAAAAGTTAAAGGAACTTTTGTAGAGACGAACCTTCGATTTCGTCTTCAAGTTACACGTTTTTACATTGTTGCTTTACGAATTTTACGTGACTTATGTCATCGTTTCATCTACACTTTGTTCTATATTTCAATTATAATTACGAAGAATGCAATATCTCTATAAATACATTAATGCGACGAATTTGCGTGTGTACTTCGAGATATATCGCACAAAGTGGCAGAGACTCAAATGGGCCGTTAATGAAGTTTCATTTACGGCGTATTACAGATTGCGAGACGAATCCGTGGGAATTCCGAGCGGATCATTGAAATGTCGGATTGGTAAAGCATCGGTTATCACAGCTCTGTAAATGTAATAACATGAGACTTTCTAGACTGTGCGCAACGACGAGAGAATGGCTGTCGCACATAAAAACACGTGCTACTTATTTCATTTTCGCTATCGCGTCTCTTTTCGTGTCGTGCGATCACGTCCGGCTGTATCTTTTCCATTTTTAATGGATTCGTATCGAACACGAGATTCAATCGCGATTAATGTGCGAAGAAATGCATTCAATGAAATCATCCAAATGAAATAGAAAGAGATTCCGCGAGACCGCATTACTTTAATAAAGGCCAATATTTCATGTATCAGGACAAGACTTTTCAAGCCTATTGATTGGCTGCGGAATAGAGAGATTATCTGATCTCTCTGTTGCAGCCAATCAAAATGCTTAAAAAGTCGTACGACAAAAACAGATAAATATAATATTGGCCAAACCCGTTGTGCTGTTGTTGTCGCTCCGTTTTAATCCTTTGTTACAAACAGTTAGAAGGTACAAATATAAATTTCTTTCTTACAAATATAAATTCACCTTTCTCGTCGCAGTTTTTGTTTTTACGTATTTAATAATCGATTTATATTACGTATTTAGTTTTCTGTATCTAAGATTTGTGTGTATACACGAATACCAAAAATATGTATTAGTAAAGTATGTATTTTGCATTAACTATATTAGAAACAAAAGATCAATCGAAGCATTAGCATTTTTTTTAGCATATTTTTTATAAATAATTCATATTAGAATAAAAATGGTAATCTTTAAAATCTTGATATTATTGTTTTCAAAGTCACTGTATATCAAAACTGTATATCAATTCATAATTGACGAATTTTAAATGACAAATTAAAAATGGCGGTCAAAATAACTATCAAGACATATATTGAATTCTGATATTAATGAAATATATATTTTGAATATTTTTAATTCATTATTCTTTATAAATTTTTAATATTTTTACGTATAAAAATTTTACACGTGAACAAGTAATTAATTTTTCAATTTGACCGCCATTGAATTCGCTATTTTTATTTTTAAAATTTCGGTTTCAGATTTGTAATTAGTGACCCCAAAAAATCCCATATATTAAAATTCAGCAAAATACGCTCAACAGAAAAATTTGTGTAACAAAAGGATTAATATGTCGCAAAAATTGTACAGATCGTATCTTCGATGAAACAGATTTTGTAGACATTTACCGTCGAGCACGGCGCGGCGGTCGGCGTGCAATGAACTCGACATCTTTTCATCGTCGTTCACGCACCGCTCTATCCCAAAATACTCGCACCGTGCGTATTTTCGGACGTTTAATTAGAAGTTCTTACGACCTACTTGCTCGAAATATTTCGCTGTTGACGGTGAGCTCTTGCATGTCGCAGTTGCCGACGATGATGCTCGGCATTTTCTATCTCGTTTTTATTGCTCCATGATTTTAGTAGGTGACGATGACACTTCCTGCGGTTAGTACAACGCTAAATTTCTTGAAGAGAAACATAGAGATTTTGCGTAGACACAGCATGTCCTCGTTAAATCAGTATCTTATTATAACACATCGCCATATCAGTACGACATGTCTACTGTAAGAGAGAAAAAAAATAACGTTCGAATTAATGAAGAAGATGCTACCTCGTGATCCAACAGGACAGTTCGCAAACACAGTTCCATTTCAATCGTTGTGGTTGTGTTTGGAGAAGCTCGAGAGCCCGTCGTGTATTCCGAAGGTACCAGCCATTAACAGCTTTCCCGAAAGCCACCCTGGCACATGGCTCACTCTTGTGCGATTGTTCTATATAAACCACCTCGAAGAGTTGGCACCCCGAGCACGTAGTACTATTCTTTACTCTTTCTGTCTCTTTTTCATTCTTGTTCAACGGTTCTTTCTCCTTCACCATTTTCTCCGAGGATGCACGATTCCCTAGATCCCAATAGCCGCCACCGTAAGCAACATCGTCCTTCTGGTGGTCCCAACGCTAAGGCCCTCCTAGCTTATTCTGACGTAGCCACCCTCTCTGTAACCCAAGAACCTGACCGCCCGAACGAACATCTCAAAGATCCCGCATCCCTCTTGATACGCGTTAAGAGAACAGAAACGAGAGTTCGGAAGTTATTAGCATCCATTGAAGTTTCAATCCTTAATGCTTTCTGTTTTCGTTCCCATCTTTTCACACAAGAGTCATCATGCATTAAAATAATGCTCGTAAGTTTAACATAAATAAATATATAAATAAATTTTATTACATTAACTAAAGTAATATTTGTATTGCTTTCGCGGATTTTTATTTTATAATAATAATCCAAAGAAAATTTTATTTTAATCACTAAATCTTTATCTTCATTTCCGTATGGATGTTCAGGACTTTATAAATTCACACAAACTATATGAACACTATTTTAAAAATATTTTTTATATGTATATCTTTGTTTAAAAGATGTATAAAATATTCTCATGATCATTATTTAACTATAAATCGAAGGAAACAAATAAAAATTAAGATATAATATTAGAGTAGGTGTCAGAAAAAAATTATTCTACGTGAATAATTAGTAGTTAAATAAAAACCAGAGAATGCAGAATTCAGGAGGCACTTAGTTTTGGCAACATTCCGCAGTGAATTCATCAAGCTGCGTCAGTCTTTCAAGCAAACTAGCAAAGAGCGAATTATGAAGAGGAGAAGTCAAAGTAAAGGATTGTCAGAAGAAAAGTGGAAGAGCACGAAGAGTAGGGATAAAGCGTGTCGAAATCTTCAAGGAATTTTGACTAGCATGACGTGACGCCGGTAAATGAACACGTAGAGGGTAAAAAGGACGAGCTGCCACCATCATACCGATGAACCGATGAATGGGGGACGCCGTTCAGAAATCTCTCGTCAAGGGAGACGCATCGTTTATAATAAGGCTGCGCCAACGCGCACAATTCCAAATATCGCATCGGTTTAATATACTCGCGCGGCGTCCCCCATCCGTGCCAGCAAAGTGGTGTCTCTAATCTGGGTCAAAGGTGATTTGCCGAGAGCGTGCCGCGCGCGCAACGGCCTTTCTTGGTTATACATTGGGTTGACGTAGCGGCGATCGAAGTTTGTATGGCGCAGCCGCGGCCAAAGTATCCGATTCCTATTACACGCGACGTATAACGGATCGCGTATCAGGTGCGGTGTGACAACTTGAAATCGAGGAAGCGATGCGTTTCTCGAGTCGCCCGTGCGTTGAGTCGCGAATCAGAAAATCTCAGAAAGTAATCGAAAAAAAACCAATTCGAAACTATAGATATGATTTCTTTTTTAGAGGATCTCGCACTAATTATATAGGAAATTTGGGACTTTGTTTTCATACAACTTAACTTATATTATGGCGAACAAAAAATGTAATAGAAACAAAACTCAGAAATGGATAATTGGTGTATCACTAGTAAAAACTGAATATTTATCTATGATATATCATAGATGCTTTTATCTATTACATTTCTTGTTCACTATTACAATCTACAACATACGTGAATACTTATTTTACTAGCATCTTATTTCCTACATAATTAATGTAAGGCTTTTTGTCGCCAAATAGCCTGTGTATAGACGGCGTCTTATCTCGCAAATTGTATCTCTATGAAATGAGATTAATGCTAAGTTAATCGTTTGAAAACCACAATTCGAGCGTGATTACAATACAGTAATAGTGCGTTGATTGCAAAATTGCGAATAGTTAATAAATTTTACAAAAAACAACATCTTTGCAATTTAAACGTTCGATTCTTTGACTTGTATATTTCTTCGAGATTGAGTAATCGAATATGTAAGATGTAATTATGATAATGAGTCACAACTAGTTGAAGTTGTAAATGGAAACAATTACACATGTATCGCAATCTCTGAATTAACTTCAAATGAAATTCTGACCAGTGATTATCGAATTACAATATTTTAATATGATGGTTGGCAAGTCCAAATTTATATACAAATAGATTTGAAATATTATTAATTATATCACACTCCCGCAAAAAATTATTCAGGAGACAAGGAAATGAACATTTCTGATTCTTTAGAAGTAATGCAGATACTGATTTTGTTATGATATTATGTTATCTCTAAGAACTCTGCTATTTTTATTCATTTTTCTTTGGCAAGTATTTAAATTTATATTTCATTTTTCTTGAAGGCCCATACATTTAGAATATAATCTGCACTTAATACGAAAATTTTCGTTTACAAAATTTCGACTTGTGTCCTTTTTCTTAAATATTTCTGTATGTTCATTGTGTATTAAATACTAATAATTTTAATAATCACGAGGACCCAATGTAACAATATAAAAAGGTTAACATTTTTTATTCATCACGATCAAGTTACATAAAATCAGAGTAAAAAAATCTCCGTAAAACGTCGTTATGAATAAAACTTTGATCGATGTTATCTTCATTAACTTTGCAGCAAGAACATTCTCTATCAATCTGAATTTCTGGTTGCGAAAGCATAGTACGACGTAAAAGCAGACGAAAGTCGAAAGAGTGAGGCGAAAAAGTAGGCACTCCGAAGGTGCGATCTTGGCCGAAGGTATTGACTTTCCCGAGGATTCACCCTCGTTCCTTCTCGGTGGTAGCACGATGATGAGATCTCTCGGGGCAAGGACGCCTACAGACGTCATCTGCCCCTTTTCGCTCGTTCGCTGATTCCCCGTGTGAGACTCTTGCTATTCCTCTCCTCTCCTCTCCTCACTCCTCAGAGGGCGGTGCGTAGGTGCGAACGGGGTGACTGAGCGATATTCTAAGATGTGAAAGATGTTTCTTCGTGTGTAGGTGGACTCTACACACGAAGACATCGGCAGTGAAACGAGTGGTGGTACCATACTGAACCCTTAGATACCACCATGTGGAACCCCGCAGCTCTGGCTGACGCAAATCTCCGCAGGAAAAAACTGTCATTCCTGCTGCATGATTCTCTCTCTCTCTCTCTCTCTCTCTCTCTCTCTCTCTCTCTTTCTATATCTCGAATCTACTAATTCTTTATCTTCGTATCTCAGATGGTTGAGACTCGTCTACTGTATAAAATTGAAATCTTGATATCTCATGAATAATCCGAATTTTTTTGTAATAATAATGTAAATCTTAAAAAGAAATATTGGACTAAATATTTCAATTATCAGCAATTTAATAGAATTATTTACTCTCTTTTGTAACTTACTTATTAAATATTTACTCTTAGCTTTTATATGAGAAAGTAAAATCGATTGTATTGTTATTCGGTGATTTTTAAACAGTTGATGGATAAATTGCAAAGTTATTACCTGTCTATAAATATCTCCAAGGTATGACACTTTGTGAAATCCTTCGGATTTAAAATAGCGAAACAGTAGAACGTTTTCATATGAATACCGTGGCATTCGCGCCTCGTTCATCTTCCAGCTTACTTCATTGACATGCTCTTTACTCTGATCAAGTCGAGTATAGCGCCTTGCGTGCGACGTTTCGCGTGATGCCTATACATATAGCCGGTTTGCTCGCCGATATAAGCGAGCAGTCTGGTGCAGCGGAAGTGTCCTTCAAGACGAGTGGTTTCGCGATGACGACGACGATGATGGCGTCGACAACGCCGACAGTGGCGGGTATCGTGCACTCTGCCATTAGCGACGACTGCATCGACTAATGGAGGCGGTGTAGAAAACGGTGCCGAAGAGAGAGAGAGAGAGAGAGAGAGAGAGAGAGAGAGAGAGAGAGAGAGAGAGAGGAAAGGATGGACTCGTAGGCAATGATGTCGGTGTATAGGGCGCAGCGCGGTGCAAAGTAACAGCGTGATCAATGCCGCAACGCTAATTAATTAACATTCCCTCGCGGAGCTCTCCGGCAGACACACCTATACATACGAGAAGCTTTTCCTTTACTACCCTTCTCGCACGCTTTCCCTCTTCAGTTGAGTTTCGCCGTGTCTTCCTGTTCTCTTACCTCGTCCTACTCGCGTGCACCTCTCTCTCCTTTTCTCTCCTAACTCTATTCTCGCTCTTCTTCTCTCCCTCTCTCGTGACTTTAATGTCGACGATCGTTACCGTACCGCGATAACGACGGCGACGATGGCGACGACTAACACCCGGAATATTCCTGAGAGGATTATTCCTTGCCGGTTAGCGAGTAGTCGAAAGTTTTCCTGGCAGTAGCGAACGCGACGGGAGGGAAACTCGATCGGAAAGTCGAAGATCTCGAGATATTTGGTCTCATCTGATGTCACTATGCACAAATGTCTCAGCATCTTTGAGATTTTTTCCCGCTGACAGCCAAACGATCTCTCGACAGTGATAAAACACTCGGGGATTTTCTTGCATTTTACGTAAAACATTACTTTCCATATATATCCGAACAAATTTACGGAGCATTTGATCTCTATGTGCACAACAAGTATACCAGAGTCCATAAATCTGGCAGCGGTGTCGCCTGACGTTAATATTGACCGAACGTCGTTCGTCTCTCCGCTTTGTGTTTAATTCACTCACTATTTTCTTTTCTCTGATCGTAAGACTCGATTTACTTCTTCGATAAAGGGACTTTCACGCTTTCCCACAACGCTGACTATTTTACGAGACAATTCTCCTTTCACGTGAGATGATAGGAACGAGAACTCTTGACGGTCCAACTTTATCTTCCGTTATCGTCCAACTCTTCCTCCATCCCCCTCGTCTCTCTCTCTCTCTCTCTCTCTCTCTCTCTCTCTCTCTCTCTCTCTC
>NW_017259224.1:183301-184754 GCF_001594045.1 Atta colombica
ACTCACATTCGGTCTTGCCTTTTTTACTCCCAGAGGATTAAATCGCGCCTCATCCTCCGTCCGGTCGATACCCGGCTAGCGGGCGTAGGAACGTTGACCAGGAGAAGCAGACGAAACTTCGCAAGGACACGCTTCTCTACATGCCTGTGGCATGCGCGCGCACACACGTACACATGCACACAAGCCAGCACGAAGTAGGACAACGTGGAATGACACCCCGTAAGCAAGGGTGCAGCATCCTGCCTTATCTCGCATGGAAAGGCGGCTTTTGTCTTTACGATGGGCGTTGTATTACATGAATAGATAATGGAGTATAAAAATAATGCTTGATTAATTCCACAAAAGATTATTTACTGTTTTAATCGTACGGATCGTTACTATAATTGCCTTGAAGATATCACATAGTAGTTGGTAAAATAATGGTTTACAAAAATATAAAAACAACAGTTGATTAATTCTACAAAAGATTATTTGTTATTTTAATCATACGGATTATTATAATTATCTTCGAGATATATCGTAGTTTAATGCGATTCGTAATTATAATGCGCGAAGTCGTAATACGATATAAAACGAGAAGACACACGCGCTTCTCCTTCTCACTGTCTTCTTTTTCTCTCGGGCTCTCGAATTCTCGAGCTCGGGAGAAGTTTCAAAGAATCGATCGATACACGCGTTCCATCGCGCATTGTTCCGCGAAACGGCTCAAAGCAAGTCCGACTGTACGGGCTGGTTTTACTAATTGGTGCCGAGCATCGACTACCGCTTCCGTTCTGTCCTCGGCTTTTACCAACATCAGTTTTAAAGCGTTTCGGTACGCTTCTCGCGCAAGTAATCCGCAAATTATCTTCGATTATTGCATGACTCGTTCGTTTCCCGTTCATCCGTGCCCAAAATGTTGATCTATCTACGATTTTCAACATAATTGAGGAATACTCGATTATTTCATGCTGTTATTGAGAGGATCTTATGTCGATTTGAGAGTACAATGATTCGTAGTCGATTTCATTGTTTCGAGAATCGCGGAGAGTTGAAAACTGGGACAAGTTTACTCAACCTCAGTTGGAAGATGTTGGTGAGTGTAGCGTCTAGCTATAACGGAGCGTGGAGGAGAAAGCAAACAGGGGTGGAGAAGGCGATGCTTCCGTAACTATAATTCCGTAACTATCATCAGCGCTGGTAAGAGGGGATAATATTACCCTCTCCTTTTTAAAGTGTTGCCGAGTACACCGATTAGATGAGTGTATCGATCGACGATTAAGGAACAACAGCATCGACATCGGCTTCGCGGAGATTTTCGCTCGTAAAATAAGAAGGGAACCCTCGCAAATAAGTTGCGGTGTTGTTGGAATATTGGTGGGGTAAACAAAGGCCAACCGCGAGTAATAATTAATACGTGCCTTCCTCCTAACGTGCGTGAGGGGACGCAAGGTGACCGGGGGGGGGGGGGGGG
>NW_017259224.1:184854-205031 GCF_001594045.1 Atta colombica
CTTCTCTTGGAAGCGAAGGTTTTTGATTAATGAGGAGTTTACTGGCACCTTCGCTATTGTGCGAACTAATTACACCGGCTGCACGACTAGCTGTGGTGAGAGCATCTTTCAATCCGCGACAAGGCAAATCCCTTCTGTGTAAATCGAACCGTGTCCTACCATCCCACTATCTCTGTGGCATACGATCGAAGATCGAACATTTGTCCTCGCTGATTAAGAAACCGAGATTGCTACGAATTGTAGAAAATCCGGAAAAGTCAGGAAGCATCGAGAAAAATCAGGGAAAATACGTAAAAATAATACTTAACGCGATATTAAAGTATGGTTGTTGAATAATATGTTTATAAAATACTGTAATTAAAATTTTATTTTCGTCACGTGTTTGTACTTGTATATTTATAAAATTGAAACGCAGTTGAAAATATTCCTTTCAAGATTTTTTTGGCACTTCTTTCCCAGAAATCGACAGTTGGGTGTTAATTAGCGTAAGAATATTTATTACTGCATTTTGAAATATTACAAAATCTAAATGATTTCTCGTTGAGAAATTGTTTGCGTTTTGATTAAAAAATATTGCAACTTGCAAAATATTGCAAAAAATTGAGGACACAATCATGAATATATAACATGATATAGATAATGAGAATATCTTTTTAATTTGAATTTTGACTTCGAATTTTAATTAGGAAATAATTACACACATTGTGCCGATATTATGACCGGTTCAAAGTAACAATAAAATTAGAATGCTCGATTAAAACTTAAATGTTCGTGTCCATCGCGTATTATTTATAAAAATCAATGTTGGACACCATTAGTGCACTCGAATAATAACATGTTGCGCTTCATAAAAGCACGGAAGCGATGAGATTCCATTACGATGTTTAATTGCAATTGCCGGTGGTCTTTACCGTCTTACATTTTCGTTTCACTTTTTTATATAACCGATAAATCCCATTGAGTATTATTTTATTGAACGGCAATATCTCGAAAATGACTGGTAGTTTCCGCTTATCGATTATTGGTCTAAATATTTCGGCGAATGAAATCAATCATGAAGCATGAATTCGAGAATTCTAAAAAAATATCTTGATCTTAAATATCTATTGCTTGTTTATAATACTTATATTCTAACTCTCTTTTATTTTACGTATTAAGTTCAAAAATTTGAGTGTGCTTTACATTTAAGTGATCGATGGTGAAACGAATTTACAAAAGATTTTTCATCATTTATTTAATTTCAAATTTTTAATTTTAGCTTTATTTATTGTTTAATATCAAAATAGCCGAGCAAAAATTATTTTATTCGAATTCGTTTTTTATACGCCATGCACCACTATCGCGTCTTCATCATCACTACTAATACTGGTCTTCAATCTCTCTTCGGGGTCTCTCTAATTGCTACGCGAAAGGGTCATTCGCCTCCGAGGTTCATCGGGAACGCATCGGCCGTTCCCTTTGCGTCACCTTGTATGCCGCTTGACTGCAATTTGCAGCGCCCGCGGCCTCTCGCCTCTCCTTCCTATCCTCCCTCGCTCCCTTCCCTCTCTCTCTCTCCTTCTCCTTCTCTCCTTTCCCCTGGTTCTCCAGTGCCTGCCGCGTATCACGGTGTCGTGCCCATCACGGATACGTATACGTCCTCGTATCAGACACGTATGGGGACCAGACAGAATATACAGAGCACTAAATGCCGCCTATCGGAAATCGATATCGGGGAGCCACAGCCAGCAGCAGCTACTCTTCACACTCTCTCTCTCTCTCTCTCTCTCTTTCTCGCGTGCACTAGGAGTTTCGTCTTTCTCTCGCTTTACATCGGTCCAAACTCTCCTATTCCTCATCCTCATTTACTTATTTCTATTAGTCGTAGTACTTTTCTCGCATCTCTTTATCCTACCTCGGTCAGGTTTTTCCCTCTGATCCACCTCTGCGAAGAATTTTTCAAAGGACAGCCTCTCTGCTCTACAAACCACCGCTAAATTCTTCTCGAACCGTTTTGACTCTCTTTTCTTTCTATTCGCTTGTCCGCTCTCCCTTGTAGTTTCCGCTATTAGACAGAGCGGTCTTCGTAACCATATCGATCGGTCCTTCGATAACAACGAACATTATCACCGAGATAGCCAAGGAATACTGTCCGAGAATTGCAGCTTTAAAGTATTGTAATTGATGATATCGCGTACGATGGGGAAAAAGCCCATTTTCCACTATGGCGAACTTCAATGTATTTATCGGGAGAATAGTGTTCAGCGTCACAGTTAACATTTCCTAAATACATCTTAAAAATAATACAGTATTTGTGAAAAATTTTTTGTCGAAAAGTAATTGTAACGACAGAAAAAAAGCAGTATGCTCATAATATATTTCCGAGTAATGAAATTAATAACTTTTATAGAATTATTCATGAATTTTAATATAGGAATTTATATGTTATAGAATTTTAGGGTCTATTTTTTATGGCTGAACTACATTTTTGGAACTTAAAGTGAGATAGATTTAACATTTGGCGAAAACGAGAAAGAGAGTTCTAGTGCAGTCTAGTGCAGAAATAAAAAAAAAACAAACGTTTATTATAAAAGTTATAGAACTTACCAGAGAATTTTATGGTATCATCATACATATTCAAACGCCTGTTCTTTTCCTGTCGAGAAATCAATCGTGCGTAGATTCTCTCTACTGGCTCTTGTTCTCTGGATTTTTCACTAATGTTCGATTGCGTTTTCATTTGTAAGAGACGTCGACATCTTTCATCAGCGTATCCGTTCCGGTTAAGTACACACGGGATTCGATTTCATCGGTTAATATCGTTTCGAAGCTCCACCGATTAAACTATGCTTGACGACGAGAGATCTGCGGATCCATCTGGGACGAGTGGGTTGATGCCGCTCATCATTGCCGCTTCAATTATCGACCTCAAAGTTTGCATTTCTATCTATTAGACCTACTTTGTACCTCATCCGCGATTATCGAAGAAAAACTGATTGCTACGTCGATTTAATCCTGATACGATGGCAATCAATTTATAATTAATGATTCTGTACTTTAAAGAAATCAAATATAATACATACGCGATCTCGATGTCTCGTAAATGCTCAATTTATTATGCACTCAGTGTTTTACATAATCCGACGAAGGAAGACATAAATTGAACCTTATTAGCTAATAGCTGTTACAACGGATATTAAGCGATTTCAGATCTGATCGAGATGTTCATTGCTCGATAAACGTATGCACGCGCACAGTAAAGCGCGAGCTAATGAAAATTAATCCCTTTCGTCGTCGTCGTCGCGCGTGCAACAAACGCGATCGCAATTCCACGCTTCGGTTTCGCGACGCGACGGACGCCGGCGGCATGTCGACGCGCACAAATTTGTTGAACGATTGTAATTCGGCGCAATCTCCTTGGAGCTATGTATATGTGCGAAAGTGCGGATTGTCAGTCGGTGCGAATGATGCGAATGATTTATTTACAGTGCAAATTATCAACTGCAAGCTTTTTGAATTAGTGGTACACGATGGACTAAAAAAACTTATTAATTCTAAGAATAATTTCTCAATAACATTTTAACGGAAAATACAGTAAAGACTACTAAGAAAATACAATATTATTACAGTAAAAGAAGCAGTAGGAATGTACACGAAAATTGAAATCACAACTTTATGTAATTGACAAATTATGTAATTTACAGATACTTTCATTTTTATATAAAAATATATTTTATATGAAAATACAAACATTAGAAATTTGTTTAATTATTATTATAAAAATATATTACGTTAAAATTATTCATCGACATTTTGTACGTGACGACGTACGTAAACTAAGGAGGGAAAGTAAAATACAGCATACTTCACTTTCAAAAACAGCAATGCACTTTTATTTTTAAAAATCTTGAAAATGTCGTAGGACTCCGATTTAATAATTTTGGAAGGTAAAGAGAATATGTATATATACGCGACAGGCGTGCACCACGGTAATATCGATCAGCAGAAGTCCCGTGCGCCGACACACAGACACAAAACACACGCACACATCTAGAGCACAGCACAGCAAAACACACCCAGGCTCTTCTACACGGGAATATCAACGCCTGTCGACCCCCGCCTGCGTGTTGTTGGCTGCACGCCCCGCTTAAACCGTATTCAAGCGTTTCCCTTTCACGGCGTAACCCGACCTCTCTGCTTCGCTACTTTCTTGTCCACCCTTCCTACGAGTCATTAAGCGAGTGCGTTAACTTAGATGGCTCCGATTCGTCGTTGCCACATTCGAAAATCCCATCTGTATCGATGTCCTTCAAGGATAATCCTGCTGAAGTAATCTGTCCTCTCTCTCTATACACTGTTAAATTTAAAATTTCAAATTATTAATAACTTAATTTTTTGTTTTTTAATAATTTCTACTAATTGCCATTTTTTTATATCGTTAATTTAATTAAAATAATAATAATGGAATTAAAAAGTTCAATTCAAGAAAATACAATATATTAAATTTGACTCAAAAATTTAGTTTATTATTTTTTATTATTTATTAAGTGTATATGTTTATGTGGACGTTGTTTATTTTGAAACTATTAGCGACAGAAATAGGCTGATATTTTAATACACATGAGTTGAAGATAACAAAATGTTATAACTTAAGGAATTATTGCTTATTATTGCTCTTTTGATATCTAACAATATGGGCTTTTCAAATTAGATCTTCGTTACTCAATTAATAGATATTATTTCATTAATAGATATTTTGTTACAACATCTTGCAGTAAGTTTTGTGATTGACTCTATATTGAGTATTTTAATTTGTTTTTTCCTCTTTTCTGGTTATAGTGTCATATTGTTTTTTCAGAAATTAACAATAAGAACAATTCTCTTGGCCAGATATCTTCTCTGTGATTCCAGTTTTGTCGTGAAATAAATCTACGAGAAATTTCGCCGCAGTTTTTCACGCATTCTTCAGTAAGTTATGAATACTCTAATTGTCACGATATGAAACGGAAGGTAATTAAGCCAATGCTCGCTCGCTCGCTTGGCTTAATTACCTTCCGTTTCAATTACGACTGACATTCGGCGACTAGTTGACTCGGTGATGAGTCGCTCACAATCTTTGTCTCGGTAATCGTACATGACTCGAGTCTGTAAAAAAATCAAGAGAGCAATACAAGAAGCGCCGAGATTTTAAGTCTTTCCAGAAAGTAAAAATTTTCTGTCTCCCTTGGTGTTTTCTCTTATACTCTCGGTATTCTTCTGTTGTCCCTTTCAACAGTTGCTGTTGCGATCTTAGAATTCACTTTCGCTAGAATCATACACATATCTGTTTCTATTTTTTGATAAATTGTTTAACCTTTTATTACTATTTTCAATGAAAATAACTTTATGTCGCTCATTTGCTACAACTACGACATAATAAAAAATTTTTCATTTCTTAGTTGTTTGCAAAAAAAGAAACTTAGAGAAAAAAAAGAATATACTTTTATTTCTAAAATCAGTCATTATCTCGAACTTGCATTTCAAAATTAATATTACAAAATTTTAATGATTCAAAACTTCAAAAATTATTTTCTGGAAAACTTTGCTTTTCGAGTTGTATTTCATTGTTGTAATAAGCGATGTTTTTTTTTATGTAATATAGAACTTACAAATAGAGAATTTAAAGGGAAAGCGAATGAGAGTCAAGATATAAAAGCTTTTTTAAAAAATTAACGAATATTTTACTTATTATTTACTTATAATTGTACAAAACTAAAAATTTGTTGTATACATGTATTCTTATGAATAACTAATGATATGCGAACACATAACATGTTTTGGCTACAGGATTGAATCTTCCTCAGATGTACAATAGTTATAATATATAATGCAGTAAAGTCAGTATCCGTTAATTTTGCCGAAGAATGTTTGAAATTTCACATGAATAATTTCCAGGGCGAACAAAAATTGCTCACAAACGGCTGCTCGACCGTATGGAGAACACAGGTAGAGATTTAATGTGATCTTGATGTATATATCGCATTATGGATAAGTATGTTTGTCAGAAAATAAAAGACATCGAGAGTTGTCGTATTTTATCTACCGGTGTGGCCACACACATTCCAGACTGACGATTCTTTTTAATTTGCTAAATTATTTATTTGACTACGACGTCTTTTATTATTTTCTGACAAACATATTTATCCATAATGCGATACATACATCAAGATCCACATCGAACTTTTTAATTTTATACAATTATGCAGTAATAAATATTCGTTAATTTTTTAAAAATGCTTTTATATCTTGACTTTCGCTCTTTAAATTCTCTATTAGTTATTATTATTACTGAGAGTCCTGTACTTTTATTAATTTGTGGAGCTCACATTTGTGTATGTACTATAATCAGTAACCATTACGATTACATTAATTGTTAAACAATCGTTAAACAATTAGCGAAGCTCCTTACACAGTAAAAAAATATTTCATATTTATATTAAAATTGATTCACTCAAACCCTTGTTAAAATTTTGTGCTGAATTTTTAACATATCCGAGTATCAATGTAACATAATCTGATTATGTTATGTGAATATTTTGTTAAATTGATATTCAACATTTCATATATAGTGTCAAAGTGACACAATTACGATGACAATGAGTTAGTGAACAAATAACATAAAAATAATATATTTTAAAATTTTAAGATAAACAAATAAAATACATATTAATTTAATATATCATAAATGTTAACTTTATTGAAATGATATGCTTGCACAGTTTGCTTATAAATTGTATCAGTATCACATTTTTGTGTTAATTTTTTAATATTTGTATTATTTTCTGATTATTCATATAGTGTGTTAAATTAACACAAAAGTTTGAATGGATCACTTGGGAAGTCTGATAATGTGAAATGTTCATTTTCGACTGTATATTATCTTCGTATATCAGAACAGAATTTTATTTTAAAACACTTTAATAAACTTTGCTATAAGTCTTCTTCGTGATTTCTTTTTCAATGAAACTGCACGACTCGCAGTGTGCGTGCAATTAGCTGGCCGCTGCGTGTGCATTTCTGCGGAACGATGCCTGCATGCGTGAATTCCTCCTGAATTCGTGCGTTTCCTACAGTTCCTTTACTGCATTCTTTCTCTCTCGATACATAGAACGTAGAACGATCACGGTGAATCATAGGCGTCGCACCGAAAGGTCAAAAATTGCGAGATCGAATTTTTTCAGCGTTTGATAACAAAAACTGCACGAAAAAAAAAGCTACATTATTGCCGGAAGCAAAATATTGTTATTTAATAAATATTATTCGATGTAAACCCGCAGTTTCCTCCTGATTGTGTAATAGCAATCAAAGTTACTACAATAATAAACGCAATCGTCATGCGTATGTAAACTAGTACATGTACCCTAGTTTTGTAAAAATATCAAGTTTGCGCGCAAAAAATATGCCGCAAAAAAACTAGCGTAAAGTTCCATGTTATTGTAGATTAAAATTTTTTTGCCATTGATTCCATAATTTTCATATTTATAAGAAAAAAATATTATATAAGAAAAAAATATCAGTTTCTTTGGTAAATTAATTTTCTTAAATATAAAGTAATATAAAAATAGAATATTATATTGTGTTACTGATAAGATATGAATTACAATTTATTTTTCGATGAGTACGCCTATGACAGTACTTTTCCGGCGGTACTTACCTAGAATCAAGCAATCCGATGCTTCGAACGTCGGTGAGAAAAAGGAAGAAAGGTCGTTACTAGAGCGATAAGGTCGGCGGGGAAGACCGAGGATCGAAAGGAAAACTGCGAACAGAAGGTTCGGAAGAACGAAAGAGACAAATAGAATCTAAGAAGCGTCGGTGAAAGAAAGAAAGAAGCGGTAGAATTATGGCGTGAGCAGAGGAGACATGACTGGTGATGGTGACGATTGTGGTAGTGGTGACGATGGTGGTGGTGGTGATGGTGATGGTGGTGGTCGCGTGCGGTTTTCAAATTTTTCACGTAAAATTCTGTCTTCCAACCCTCCTCGCTTTATACGGACTCGTCACCGTAGCAATCACGTGACCATCGCACCCTCACACCATACGCTGTCGGAAACCTAGAGAGTATTCAGTTTTTAGAGTCCAGGTGGCTGAAATACCCACGAAGCGCCTTATTATCGATCTGGGCTCCGTTTCAGAATTAACTTGGCGACATCGGGGCAGTTACCTTCGTTTATTTCGTTTTATATTTTTTGAATTTACTGATAAGAAGCTTGTTAATTACGATTTCATCTAACGTAATTATTCTTCGTGACATTTTTAATAGTATATTTCATTTAGTATATTTCATTATGTAATGCTTTATATGTTTTGTTCGCGACATTACAATCCTGGTAATTTAAGAGTTCCATAGTTACGAAGTCGATCAATGATAAGACTTCCCTAAAGCAATTTCAGTGAAATATACTGTCAAAAGGGAAGTTATGTCTGATGATTGTGGTGGTTGTACTACTGACTTCTCCATTGCGGAGGCCAGAAAATTCCGAAAGGCGAATCGGTTGAACTACGTGAATTTGAATTGAACCATAAAGAAAGGGTTTGCTTGAAAGAAGAGAGCAAAGATTATGACAAAAATTGAAAATCTTTCGAAAAAAGCATTCCAAAAAATATCATTTAACACTACATGATGTTAATATTAACTTATGTGGTGTTAATATCAACACTGAGAGAAAAAAGTTAAATTTTATGAAGCAAATATTGCGACGTTTTCTTCGATATTCATTCAGTTATGAAAAAAAATTGTAATTGAAATATATACTTCTATGAAATATATTTCATTAATTGCAAAAAATAAGGCAAATGTGGCTTATTTGCTATAGAAATAAAATTTTATTTCGCCATACTTAAATAAAGATTTATTTCAGTGAAAAATAAATATATTTATCACAAATAAATTTTTAACATCTAAATTTAAGTATCTTATTGTTAATGTAGCTGTATACTGCATGGTTTTAAATCCACAGTGATATTTTTTAAAGTGGAGGGAACAGATATTATAGAGACAAATAAATGTAATTGGCGCATTCAGCACCTTCGAAATCTGCCTTATCATTGTTTTTCAACGAAAGCAAGTGCATTCAATAGTCGCTTCGTTCAATGAGAAGTTGATCTCGGTTGCATCGCCGCGAAACTTCTCGATTTCGAGGTAGTGGGAAAAATACTGCACCAGAATGATTGGAACAATTGGAACCTTCCCGAGAACTTTTGATGTGTTGCATGAAACTTTGAAGATAATCAAGGTGGATAATCATCGCGAGAGTATCGCGAACGTCAGTGTGTAACTAGCGTGGCAATAGACGATTGCAAAAGTAATTGATTCTGGAGAATTGGACTCCAATGTTTGGGGGGAAAAAGGAATGTTTTGAAAGTGTTCCTGCGACGTTATTTGCGGAAAATCGATATTTTTGAGATTTAAAAGCATTCGTACGCCATTGCACCGTGATATATCTACGATCATTCCACTAGTCGACTATTTCAGTCAGATTGTAATTTTCACGAGTTTGAGTTATAATGAGAACTTTTTTTCTATGACACTCAGAGAAAAAACATTGTGGTAGCAACTATTACAAACGTTGCAACTACACAAGTTTTATATGTGTAACATTAATGTACATAATTGTTATTATATCTTTTATGATTGCTATCATTGTTTTTCTCTATAAATACTTGACCGTGTAATTCTTTTTTATTTCGGAAGTAATAAGCAGAGTATTTTGAGCTCTCAAGTGCTCTTGATCGAGGCATGCATGTATTTTTATTCGCGTTGCAATTTGCCTAATTCTCAGCGCAGACGCATCGCGAGCTAATTCCTGTGTTCTCGGTAGACCGAGCGTAAAACGAAGGGGTTACAACCTATCTCTTGGTCGCGCGCATCCCCTTCCGCTCGCATAGGTCGGACCGGTCAACTGCACCGCGAGCCTTCGGTAGTCGGCGATTGATGCGTATAGGGTGATGATCTGCGCGTCACCAAGCTTGAAGTGATGAGGCGACGCTCGGGGGTGGCAGCGGGTAGACTGGAGATGGGTCGTCGCTCGCACTGGGAGATGATGGAAACGTCGGCGTTGTCATCGGCAGCGATGGCGATGACGGTGGTGATGGTGGTATTAGTGATGGTGGCGCGGGTGGCGTTTAGCACACATTACATGTGTACGGGAAACACTAGACGATGGAGGTGAGGAAGAGAGAGACCAGAGAGGTCACCGGCCGCAGAGACTCGTGCGACTCCCGAGCCATTCTCCTTTTCTCTCCTGTTTTCTCTCTCTCTCTCTCTCTCTCTCTCTCTCTCTCTCTCCTTCTTTCTCTTCACCTCTCCTGCCTTTCCTCTACCGTTTGTTCATCGCCTCCTTCTCTCATCCCGTTGCCGGTGCACAATTGCGTACTCCTCTCGCAATTGCGTACCGTTCCACGAACAGCGGTCGTCGTAATCCGTGGGATAAGCCACGTACATCGTGCGCGATATACACGCCTCTGCCCTTTCATCGCAAGAGGTTCAAACCTCTCCGTCCCGTGAAGTGTCCATCTCAAGGTCACTCGTTAGAATGCCATTCCCGCGGTACTGCCGTCGTCGCAACACAGTATTCGCGAACTTCGATGCGTTGCACCTGGTAAAACCTATCAGTGATTCTCCAAGGCGTTAACAACATGTATATTCGTCTTTTCGTATTTTTATCCCTTTTTTATTCCCTTCTATGATGATTGGAGATACGATGATAGTATAACTTATTTTGTATTTTATAAATTAACTAAAAAAAAATAATTTTTCTTGTTCAATGGTATAATCTGAAAAAGAATTGTATAATCGTATGCGATCGTACTCCATTGTATTCGAGATAGATAATATCTGCATAATATTGCATTCCAGATCAAATTTACGAAATGGTCTCGGTGATTTCTCTGCGTGCACATTTTGTCGCGGCCGCGAGTGAATATCTTAGACGTATGCACTATGATTAGCGATTACAGCATCGTAATATTAGTCACAATGCGATTCCTTAGTCATGCGTACGCCACGACGACTTAACATTACGCGAGCACGTACATCCGTCGCCGCTATCCTCGAATGATATCGACGACTGTTGTGACAGTGCATTGGCTCTGTGCAGTATGCTAATGACGGTCTTCAAGTCGCATTAAAAGTGCGCTTCCATCTATGCAACGTCTCGCAGGAGAAAATTTTCTTCTTGAACGTATCCTTATAAATGTCTCGATATTTCCACTGAAGCATCAACAATATATCAGTAATTGTTAAGATTTTTGTCAATAACAACAAAAAAATTAAAAAGAAGAATTTAAATAGTTTGTGTTAAAATAAAACATAATTCAAGTGCAAATTATTGCGAAAAAAAACTGTTCATTTCAAATGTCGCAGGTACAATCACACTTTCATTTATCTTTTTACCATCAAGAGTAAGGCATAATGTCTACATTTTCGAAGCTTCGTTATTTTATTAAATTTATATATCTTAGTATTTACCAACAAAACAAAGTTTCATGTGGATACTCTTTTTTTTTTGTAAAACTACTAATTATTAATTAATAATATAGAACTTTTGTACCTTCTTATCATCAGTAAAATATACAGCAAATCTGTCAAATCATCTTTTACTTGCGTGTTCTAGGATGTATACTATTCTTATAATGATATAATATTATTCTCAGTGTCTAATAAAAGTCAAATTTCGTCTGATTTCAAATAAAATCATCAAACGTTGGATGATGAAATAGTACACTTCTTTCATTCTATATGAGAGGATATTTAATTACAGATGTAATCAGTTCATGAGATAAACGTATAGTCTTCCTTAGCATCGCGTGACAACTGAGACAAGAGATGAGAGAAGCAAGTAGACAGGAAGAACAATCACACGCCCTGTCAGAAGTCCGAGATGTGAGGAAGTTAATAGGGTATTAATAAAGCTTCATAAAAATGCGTAGACAGGAGTAGCACATCCTGCGAAATTATCTAATTATTCGTTTAATTTGATATTGCATTTATAGAGATGACATGAAAAAACAACATTATGCTTGTAGAAATGAAGTAAGAGCTTTAGTATATAAGAGAAAGGAGAATCTGAAAATTTCATTTGTATGCTACGAGTGAAATCGGAAAACAGCAGTAATTATAGCTAGCAGTAGGTACTGGATCCTGCAAGAGATGGTATTGCATTATGTTAGATAAGGATAGATGTACGCGTTTGAGTGAGATAGAATGGTAATATAAGAAACTGAATTTGGAGTTAAAAAGTATTATCATCAATTAAGTTCAACCGTCGTTCCAGCATCCCCTTAAAGACGCGTTCAAAAACATTATCCTCCGAGTATCATTTTATCTTTATTTAATTTTCGATGAATAACACGGATAAAATGAAACTTGGAGACGCTCTAATAATATTTTTTAACGCAACGTAAATCAGTTCAGTGACCGTAACAACTAATCGATTAATAACATTGATTGAAGATACGATATGTAGTAAGAAGATATAACAAAAAAGTAATTGAAAATATAATGGATTAAAGTTAGATTTGATATTATTGGAAAAGAGAGAGAATATGTAATGTATGTGATAAAAAATTTATCGAATAATTAATAAATCTAGTAGACTCTTAGCAGAGTCTCTTGTTTATTCTCAGAGATATGAATTTGATAGAGTCAAGAATTTAAATCGATTTTTAAAATATTGGCGACCTTTTTGAAGATATTGAAGCAAAACTCGTGTTAAACAATCAGAAAATTAGTAGAGAAGTTAAACATAAAAATATCTTACATAAAAAAAAAAAGAATAGAAATTGATCCAATCGAACGAAAAAGCTATAAATATGTTCAGGATACAAATTACAATTAAATATTTATATATCTCCCGTATATATTATATAGAAATGATATGTTTGAGCGTAATAAATCGATCGAATCTAGGTATTCTAGTTTATAGGGGGCTCCTTCGGTTTATTGGCTTTTGTGAATTACTCATTAATGACGATCATATCATTAACTAGGCTTAATTGCAGGAGCCTGCAGTGTTGGGATTCCAAGAGTCCCAATGTAATATTAATTTTTCAAAACGGTTTGTCTCATCTGTTCCATTAAAAGTGGATCATTTTGTGCTGTATAATATCGGTATCTTCGATTTTATTTCTTCGTGCTTTCACTAGTACGAACCCCCGACACCGGAAGGATTTCAAACGAAATACACGCTCGAATACAAATCGAAAAGGAAGTCATTCTTTACTTCGCGAGACTTCCTCCCTGTCGAAGCTCGAGCTCGAAGCGGAGAGGGAAGTAAAGGGAGTTCCAATCGTGCGACGGTTTCGATCGATAAAACGCGCACGGACGATGGTTTTATTAGAGTAAAAGTCTTTAACTCCCAAGTGTCAGGAAAGAGCGTCACGCGCCCCGCGTGTCAACGTTCATTAGTATGCTCGGCGAGGCGCCTCGTGTACCCCACCTTACTTCACGACACCCACGGAAACACAGGAGAACCTGCTAAACTGTCTCTCTCCGAGCTCTTGGCGAGGTGTCGCGGTCATAGTGACACGTGCTATGCGGATGTCGCATCCAGGAGCTACCATCCCCTTGGCGAGGCGCTACCCATGATTTAGGCTAATTATGCGCGACCGATGGCCAAGTAGGTTTCTCCTACCGGCTCACGTATCTCCGGGATACGCTCTATCGGGATACGCGATGTCTCGACATTATCATGTTATCGCAGACATGTTTCAATCCATAGAAATCTTCACGTAAGACCTGTTATCATCAGTTACCAGTACATGGTTTATCTAAAGATTAGTCTAAGGAAATTCATGAATGAATTTTATTATGACTTTTACTCTTTAGGTAAATCGTATATTGTGAAAATAGACATGAGAGAAAATAGACATTGGACATCACTCATTTGAATCGTCATGTTTCAGCTTGAAATAGAATGAGGTAGATATCCATGTATCTTATTTGATCGAATAAAGTCTCCACTTATTCGCTTATTTGTGTTAAATATTTTGATTGTTATAATAAATACTCCAATCACATCTTCGAGAAAGGGCTTGATGGGTACTCTGATATATTGTACATTGTGTCTATATATATTATGGCTGCTTATCGTGCGAAATACACGTGTACACGGATACGCATCCAGCGGATAGACGTGATAATTCCCTCATACGTGTAACTGTAGCTGTACATAGCATCTACGATATGTATGCGTACAGTATATACACGTATATGTACATATGTATATAGTACGTACAGCGAAATTACGCCGGTTGTACTAAATACCAATCCTTGACTGTGTGTATAATTATCTTGGCGTATCGGTAGACGGTCTTGTGTGCGGCTCTTCGCAGCTCAACGTCTACATGCTGCTTATATACTTGTACATACATACTTATATATATATATATATGTATGTATGTCATATATATCTCGACAATTTTAGTAAACTGAGCAGTTATCAGCGCAGAAGACGACTCCACACCTATGCATTTGCATAAGTGTCTGTCATCGTCTGTGTTCTACTGTATATTTCTACATGTATATTTAAGTACCGCAGTTGTACTCAACGCGTATCATCTTATACACGCTTTACTTGCGTTTAAGAAGAATGTGTGTTTTTTTTTCATAAGCTGGAAAAACTGAATGATCGACGCTGGAATGTGCAATTTTGATAAAAATACGCGGTAGCGAGTGTATACGACGCGATACGTAATTGGGCGATGTTTAAAGTCTCACAGGGTTCAGATACGTGTATGCGTACATGTGTATCGGGGATACAAAGTCGCAACTAGATTACGAGGGTTTGATAGCCTGCAGGCTCGAAGGGTCGCCCGTGGGATACAGTAGTGGCTTATCCTTCGACCATTTCTCTCTTCATTCCTCTTTCGTCACACGTATGAAATATAGAGGAACAATGACTATTTCGTATCATCGCCAGTGATACGTCCCCGACGACAGCGAGACGATAGTCACCGTTTGTTGTTGTCAACTGCCTCTTTTCCAGAAATTTCGGTCTACCCGGCGATAATATCCTGTCGCTGTCAAAAGCATTTCCGTCACTGCAAATACCTGCATAACAACGGAAATAACCTGAAATGCCTAAATCCAGAATCTTTAATCATTAATTCTTCATTTATTAATCATTATGGAATGTTGCACTTTGCGTCAGCAACTTGAGTCTTCGAGCTTTGATGTAGATTTATATCTCGAACTGTATAAAAATTTGAAAAAATACTTGTGATAACTTTAATAACTTTTTACTATCATAGAGGTTGAATTGTATTTCATTTACTTTTTGCAGATTTAAATCTATCTATCAAAATTCACACAATCAAAGTATTAATCTTAACCCTCCGTCAATGTTATTCTCCGTCCACAATCTGGATCTTCGAACTTTAATATAGACTTTTATATCATTCCAAACTTTATAAAAATCTGAAAAAATCCTTACTGATAAAGAAATTTAACGCGTTTTTATCATCAAGAAGTTAACTTTATTTTTTCACATAGATTTCTATCAGAATTCAAAATATCGGCTGTACTTTTAAAGTTTAACATGACTAGTGGAAAGTTAAGTTTTTTGCTCTTAGATTTGTGTGTATCGTGTGTGTATGATCTTAAATTCAAAATGTCTCTAAAAGTTTGGAAAGCCACGCGTGGCAGCAAAATAAGCGGTACAATGAAAAGAAAATAAGAGAAAAAGAAATGTTGATAATAAGATGATTACGGAGCAGATGAGTGTATAATTCTGTAACGTTTTATAGCCTTCATAACATTTTTACCGCATCCTGCGTGCATGCAATTAGCAAGTTAGCCACTGTGTAATCACGTGTGTCGTTAAAGCGTCTAAAGAAGCAGAGATTAACTTCAACATTAGCCATGTCCCGTTCGACAGACGAATCCTGTGTTTAAAACCAATTTAAACAGACAACTTGTTATTATACCACCGAAGTATACGCACCGCAACATCGCACATCGTAAAAAAAGATCGCGCGCGAAAAATTCACCGTGTTAAACGCCAATTTTACTATTATGTTTACTTGGCACTAGACGCTTATACTTCTCTCAATTCTGTACGAGTTTCTTTTCTGAATAATCCATAGTTCAACTGTTCTATGAAAAGCTTGTGACGCGAAAATGAATAATAATCTCACAACAAAATTCACGTAATTGATTCTTCAGGAATGGTGGTCCAATCTCTTATTTGAGCATCACTAACGCGAGCTTGATTCCCATGATCCCTGCGAGGTAGACGAACTACAATGCGAAATATGGTTTTGTTTTGTTGCAGGTGTCGGCGGGGCAACATTTACAGGTCACGAGCGAGCTGAAACCGGTCGTGTCTGTCGCGGCGCAGCAGGGCATGTACTTCAACCAGCAGCAGACGCAGAATCAGGCTGGGCCATCGGCTAATCAGGCCGACGCCTACTGCTCGGTCTCGCAGTCCCAAACCATCAATTTCACTCAGCAGAGCCTAAGGCAGCGGGCGACGGCCGCAGCCGCCGGCGGAATGCCGCAGCCGGGTGCTGCTGGCCCAGGGACTCGAGGCCATCCGCAGCAGGTGCCGCCGGGCCAGGTCGATCAGCATCAGCATGCGAAGCTTCTTCAACAGCAGCAGCAATTGATGCGCGCGCAACAGGTAAGCCAACCTGATTGTCTTCATTCCAATAAATTTGTGTACCTTGTGAGATACTCGTGAGCTCTCGTTTCCCTATACAGCACCAACTATTCTAGCAATATTGCAACAATATCGCAATAACATTGCTGCAAGTTTGTGTGCTGCATATGACACGTGTCTGAGCAATTTCACAATCGATACAAATGACCTCCATCCGGATTTTTATATGCATCGTAGATACGAATTTATTTTCATGATAAGTACGTAAATTACACATTCAATTCTCATTCGTATCGAATTGTTCTACGTTGTAGTAACAATTACACGTGCAACGTTTATCTTTATGCGATTATTATCGCATCTTCCATGCGTTTTCATACCTTCATACATCCCGGTTGATATCGTTCGCGCTCGAGAATCGCGATTCCGAGCTGTTACACCGATATGGTCCTCCGGAACGAAAGCTTTCGCTGTGACGATCGTCTATGCAGGTAAGATAATCGCGAGATCGCGGCGCGATGGCACATTATCCGAGACATTAAACTCGTATCCGGCGAGAGTGGAAGAGAAGGAGAAAGAGAGAGATATGAGAAAGAGCCCGTGACGTCCGTATGCAACAGGTACCGCTACTAGGTCTTTTGCAACTTCTGTCCCGTCGTGTTGAAAGAAACGACACAAATAGGACAAATAGCGCGAGCACGATGGGGAACACGGGGGCTTTCTCCGAGACGGGAACAATGGACGAAAAAGTTTTTGCGCCTCAGAGTTTCCTGTGGGAGAACCTGTGATGTCGAGGGAAGCAGGATCGGCAAATTAGCGTTCTCAGCGATTACTTCACGCGAGATTAAGCGTCGTCGATACGTACGCTTTTGTTCGTGATGATTCTTCGTCGCCTTGTCGGTCTTAAAGGCGACAAACTCTTGACGACGTTAAACGTATAATTTAGCACGCTTATTCTGCACGCAAAGAATATCGCAGCAAGCGACAATGTAATTTGTCGGTCTCTTCACACTCGGAGAAAACATAGTGGTAGTAAAGGCAACTATACTTGTTTTATATTATGTAAAATTAATGTACGTAGAACGAATAAACTGTTTTATATAATCGAGTATATAATAATTGCGAAATATTTTATTCAATTATGTATATTAATTTAATATATAACATTGTATATGTTGTCACTTATCTGTATTTTGGTACTACTATATCTTTTTCTCTAATTGCAAGCATACATTCTTTTTGATTTTTTTTTCTTTCATTTAAATATTTTTTAACGAGAAGGAAATTGGGAATTATCTTTCCTTAAAGAGAATTTGATAGAAGACCTTTTTTTAACGACTCTTTAATGCTGCATCGTGAAAACTTTCAATCAAACTCTTCGATCAAAGAACCAGGATTTGATATAATAGGGAAGTCAGTCTTAAACTTTTAAACTGATTTAAATTAGATGAAGTAATTTTTTGTTGCGCTCGTATCGCACGATTTAATTCATCTTTGTTGGTTATTGCAAGAATCACGATGCTCGCGCAAAACGGTCATTGTGCGATTAAACAATGTCGTCAGGAAGTCAATTTAGCAATTGTCAGTGTTTGCTGTTATTTATATAAAATTATTTAGATAATTTTCTAGGTGAAGAAATTGTTTTATTTTATTATTATTGATATAACTAATAAAATATTATCTAGAATATGTATTATCTCCACCTTTATTTTAGATAAATGAAGGTAACACTTCGTTTATCTTTTTCAAATTATCTTAATGTATATTGAGTTTAGTATACACTTCCCAATATAGGATTTTTAAACATCTCTTTTTATGAATCGGATGTTTAATATTGTTAGATCAATATTGTCCCAAATTTATAATTCTGAACATTAGCTTGTGTATCAACGTTATCATCTAGTTTAAAAAATATATATATTTTCAATATTGAAGTATATTTTTATATTTAAAAATCTAAATCTAAAGAATTAGATTTTTATTTTTATCCATATTTTTATCAAATTTTTTTTATTTTTATCGACTAAAGTTAGATCGATATATTTTTTTTGTTGCACCTCAAACAAATCTATATAATTTTATTTCTTTAAACAAACAATTTATGATTGTATAATAATTAATATATTATTAGAAAACTAAATTTTTAATTTTTCAAGTCTTACTTTTTTATATTTATAATAGTTTATTTACATATTCATAATATTTCGTCATCAGACACGTTCACGTTTGGGAAATAATAAGACGAAAATAAAAATTTTTAAATTATGTTTTGAGGTCAGTGTTTTTTTTTTTATATAATAAGCTTTATGGGATTATGCTCTCAAAATGAGTTTTTTTATGACGTACTAATGAACAAAATTTAACACAGAATCAGAAAATGGTATTAATAATCTTTTAATATAAAAACTGTAATGTGCTGGATAATATGATGGAGTAATATGATGCATATAAACTTTTTCTAAAATGAAATAATTTTACGTATTACGCGGTGAAAATATTATTAAATCTATCATACATGATAGACCAGATATTCAGCTTTAATTTTATCCTTTCTCTTATTGCATTTAAAACATTTTTCGTAAATATTCTACTTTTCCTTAGATACACCGCATTCCCCCCATTCTTCTCTTTCATACAAAAATCGTTTGTCAAATGTAATATTTGTAATAATTGTATCTAATTTTTAAAAAATATAAAGATTTATACGATAAATGAAAATATGGAGATGTGTGTGTGTGTGTGTGTGTGTGTGTGTGTGTGTGTGTGTGTGTGTATTTCTACAATATATATTCTAAATTGTTTTGCTAAAAAGTGATATTATCTTAAAATTATATAGATGAAACACTTTATAATTCCATTTTTTATCTAGATAAATTTAAAATAAAGTTATCTTATCTAAGGTAGGTTTATGTATAATTTATCTTATCCTTATCTACATAATTTTTTTTATCTAAGTGCAACACTGGCAATTGCAAAATTGCGTACACGAAGCTACTCGAGATCTCGTAAAGTTTGCGTGGTCGCATCGGCGAATGACTCAGTCCGCAACGGCCCGATTGTTATCTCGATAATACTAAGGTACCAAAGACGACGATGCTCGTGCTCCAGTTACTAATTGTACGTTTCATGCAATTGGTTAGTCATCCTGTTCAGTCGGGGATAAGCTTAAGGCGATAAAACGGTGCATCATCCAGAACGACGCGCAGCTAGCCCAATGATTTTATCGAGTGAGGAGTGCTCGGCCAATATTAGTATGCGCGAATCGATTGCTTTCTTTCAAAACACATTTTTGCATATGTACACATGTAATTGATTAATAACAGATAGAACGGTCTCAATGAATTGAAGAAACATAATTCTTTCGACTGATTCTTGAATCGCTTTACCTTGAACTATAGCCCTTATCAGTATACTTCTACATATCGCTCATTTGCTACAACAACGACACCACAAACTCAGAGAACAAAATTTTCCAGAAAATAAAAATTCAATGTTTTAAATTATTAAAATTTGTTATATTAATTTTAATAATTATTAAATTTTAATAATTTAAAACAT
>NW_017259224.1:205131-217665 GCF_001594045.1 Atta colombica
ATATAAAAGAAATATAAAATATATTCTATTAAAGTACATATTTTCTCTCTTTTCTTTACGTTTTTTTATTCTTTTTCTACAAGCAACTAAAAAAATGATAATTTTTAAATTATATTGTTATAGCAAATGCGACATGTTGTAATATTTATCGAATTACAATTAAAATTTTATTTGTTTTCTTGAAATAATTATTTACAATTAGATTCTACTAATGTTTCGTAAGTACACACAAATTGAAGTTATGAGTAAGAGAATTAGAACTGATATCTTTTAGACAAAACAAAAAGCGCCAAAAATGATAAACTGATATCTTTATTGCGTTTGCGGATCTGTTCTTTTTCCGCACTTACACGAAACATGTAGCGATCTCGCGATTAGCGCTTACTCACGGCCTCGCAATGATATTGGAATTGACAGGGTGATCGGCCCCGTATCCATTCCAATCCATTAGGATACTTAACGTGCAGAACAACAGGAGCATCATCGTACAACATCTATGAGTTCTAGGAATTGCTAAGGTTCTCGTTGCAGAAACTCATTCCCATTCTCATTGTACATTATCGAAATGCGAATCGAGATGATAAAAATATCTCGGTAACTTTTTGCAAAATTACGAAATTCACATGAATAGAATCGATGACGAAAAGAAAACAAATTATTTTTAAAACTTCCATAATTATCTTAAGCCTATCATGCTACGCGTTGGAGATTGCAAATTGGAAATTCGAATTCAATATAAATTAGAACGAAACAAATTAAAATTAAAATTATCTGACTGTTCAGCAGAGCTGGTATTTTATTCACCTCCAAAAAAATTCTCCGAGTTTTGTTGAAGTGTTTAAAAATTTAGGTAGATATAGATCTAAAAATAATTTTGTTGGATCATTAATACACACACATATAAAATTATGTAAAACGATTAAACGTTGATAATAATACTATAAGAAGTTTCAACATTCCAGCAATTTAAACATTTTACATAATCATTTTAATGATCTAAACAAAATTATTTTTAGATCTGTATATCTAGCGAAATTTTTTAATATTTCAGCAAAACTGTTCTTTTCTGTGGAAATGTACTTTCTTCTCCTTTGAACAATCACACTCAGAATCAGGGTGACTTATCGTGATCGATATTAAATGCATCGTTGTGCACGATTTACTAGGATAGATGATGTGGCGGTGTGGCGATCTCGCTGTGCGTGAGTGTCCGAGTTTCCGCTTCCTGGTATTACGCGGCTGCGAGGAAAGTCCGGGGCGAGGAAAACGCACGACAATACAAAGCGGTGGCGGCGGCAACCGCGATGCTAGAATCGGCATAGCGGCTAGGATGCAGTTCGTCTCCCGTCTCGCTTTTCTCGCCGCCGCTATCGGATACGTTCACCCTTTCGCTCTCCTGCTCTCGCACCATTCTTCTCCGCTCACCTCTCGTTCGTCGCGCCGGCCGGCGTCTCTTTCCACTCTCGACCGAGCAACAACCTGCGATTAGGCGTGCAACGCCCTTCTACTCTCTCGCTTTCTCGAGGCTCCGCGAAAGACCGACGGAAATCGCGACGAGCCGACCTTAAAATCACACACTGCACATTGCGATTTTCAGTATACGATTTTCGAACCAGCGTCACAACCAGGATCACTTCGAACTCGAAGTCTTATCTTTTGAAGTGAGTCATCAAAAAGACAACTGTGTCTGCCCATCGATGTATAGTACTAGATGGATGCGGCGAAATCCCTTTGATCTTTCGTTTTGACGGACCTAGAAAGAGTAAGGTAACTAAGTGAGCACGGAACTCTCTTCCTACTCTTGTCCTATTGGTCGAATTATGTTTCAGGAGAGGGAGGACAATAGTGTATTCTTTAAAGTCAGGAGCTATCACAGTATTGATTGATACTAATGCAGTACGATAATTCTTACATTAAACTTACATTAATTATTAGATACAAAATAAAACTTGAAATATGGTTTCTATGTGTGTTTTGTGCAAAAGTAACACTTTGAGCACAGATGTATCAACTTAATGCCTTAGGGTCTTTGATTACATAATTCATTACTACCCCCGTAATCGCTCTATCTCTTTCTAAGTCTGACAAGATGGTTTCGATGCTAATGCTCCATCCAGTACTATATATTTCGATATGTCTGCCTTCGACTTTAGAAATGCAGAAAGATATATGACATGATTTTAATATATTTCTCTTCTAAAATATTCAGTTAAGATTAGGGGAAGCGTTCTGCCTCTCTCATTCTGTATATCTTTGTTATTTTTTTTTCTGATATTTATATGTTTCTAATTTTGCAGGTGATGCAGCAGCAACAGCATATGGCAGGTGGAATGGGAAGTGTAAGGCCGCCACCGCCCGAATACAAGGCTGCAGCCCAGGCACAGATGATGCATGCTAGTATCGGTATGGGTCAGCAAGCGAGATTTGCAAATACTGGGCCCATGCGCAGAGTTACGCAACAACCTATGCCACCGTCGGGTAAGTTCGAAAAAAATTTTATCGGCCCGTTTATAGTTTCTTCGTTTTTACCTTGTAGTTTAATGTTTAAATTTTAGATCACTTCCTTACTTCAAAAATGATACAATTCAAAAACGCGATTTTCAAGTTATTAAATGAATTAAGTAAACATTACCCTATCAATCATCAGACTAGCTTATCTTCATAAAAAATAATCGAAATTGTCACAACTAAAAAAAAGAGGTGATCTTTGAAAGGGTTGTAAAATGAAACTGACATTTGATATTATGTCTACATTCTTTTTGTTGCTATATTTGATTAGTCATTAATCTTCTGGCAAGTAGAAAAATTTTTTTTTTTTTTTTTGGGATACTTAATTTTTTTGAGTTGTCTTCTTTTTGAAGTAAGAGAGCAATAGAAGTAAGAAAACAGATAATTTCGCGAAAAAAATACTATTAATACAGCAATATCACGCAAAATCCATCGTGTGATAGTAAATAGATATTGCATGCGCTCGATACTTCACCGTTGTTCAACATCTTGGCGCGGATAACACGTTGAATATCATCGTGGAAAGAATTCGACCAAGCGTAAACGTGATGCTGACGTTCCGCTGGATTCATTCCAAGAGGAAGAGAGGCAGAGGTGGCAAAAGATGGTGAGGTGATAGAGAGAGGGAGTCGAAACTATCCTTATATATCCTGGTCTCCACAAGACTCCTATCGATCGGATCGACGCCGGTTTTCCCGAGATTCTATCCAAACGGAAGAAAATCTGCAGATTTTCGCCGAGCCCTGCCTCTCCTTTAAAATGTCACGTTTTTTCGAATTCAACCATCCGTACCATGATGTCATCGCGAATTTCGATTGAATTTAATGCGTTCGTCACAAAATTCTTTGTTTACGCGCTTTCAAGTTTAAGTAAGTAGCAGCAGTAGCGACGTTAGACGATGTCCCGCATTACGGCTCGTGTGGATGTTTTTCGCAGGTCCGATGATGAGGCCGCAAATGGCGCAACAACAACAGCAGCAGGCATTACACGCAGCCGGCGGTAATATGTACATGGGCGGCGGCGGGATGGCTGCCATCGGCAATATGCATCAGATGCATCAACGGCTAGGCTACCCGAGAACCAACAATCAACGGCCGCCCAACGTCAGCGTTGGACCTCCGGATGGCCTTGGAAACAGCATCGCGGGTCGCGGCGCCCAGCAGGACCAATGGCGACACGCGGTTTTGATGCAACAACAGCAAGGCTTTCAGGCGCAAATGCGCTCACAATTCAACCAGCAAAGTCACCAAGGTGTGAGAGAGAGAGAGAGAGAGAGAGAGAGAGAGAGAAAGAGAGAGAGAAAGAAAGGAGGAGAAACAGATATGATGCGCTTTTCAATAAGAAACATAGTGTAACACAGTGATCATTTCATCTTGATTTAACTTGCAAACAATAAGGATGTATAATGATTCATTATGTTATACTGTATCGTCTGTCTCTTGTTGAAAAACATCCGGATATACTATCGTGTTCATCGGAAGAATCATGAGTCGATTGTTGATATCAGATTTATCTTATTTCGCATTAATTTGAAGTTTGCTCTCTCGAACGATGTTCTCATTTTCGTCGAAAATCGAAAGAGCATGTCGCTGCGTTTTGTTTGGATATAAACGCATAAATGCAAATCATATTCATAGAAAATCAAGCACGTCTCGCGAACCTTACTTGTTATTATTCGTGAAAATGATTTGAATTGATATTGCGGGATTTTATTAAATCACACTTTTCGCAGGTGCTTTCGGCATGGGTGGCGCGGCCAACACAATGCAAATGACTGCGGCGCAGATGCAACATCAACAATTAATTCGTTCGCAAAACGGCGGTATAGCTGGTTCGGGAATGTCCAACAGCACGCAGATGCAACAGCTGTTGACGCAACAGCACCAACAACAAACGCTGGCTATGCAGCAGAATAACAATCAGATGTCGTTGCAGATGCAGATGTCACAGACAACGTCTGTAAATTCAGTCAACGTTACTGGGACCGGTGAGTAGTGGTCCACGAAAACAAAAATGTTCACGCTCGAGCGTAACTCATTATTAGCCATACAAATTAAATGGAATTTCCCATGGAATTATCTGAGTAGTCTATATATAAAAGCAGCTGTATCCAAAAATACAAAAAAATTTACATTGAAATTCCAAAAGAAGTTAAATTATTCCTACTGTTATAAGGAGAAAAGAAGTTAAATCCCCAAATTTCTACTGCTACAAACGCAGTTATATTCATCAGTCATATTTAGTAAAAATGACGAACGTTTTGTTCTAAAATCAGTTAAAATCCTTCCTTTAGCTACAAAATTATTTTATACATTCTATTTTAATGAATTATATTTCTCATGTCACGTTATATAAGTTTGTTAACCGAAACAATACATTTTTCTTATGCCTGATTGCATCAATATTATTTTAACTTTAAGCGAGGCTTAAAATTATCTTTTTTTCTTTTTTTTTTTTAAACCGAGAGAAATAGAAAAGAAGAAAGTTTTACATCTCGTAAAGTTAAAGTGACGTTAGAGCAATCAGGCCTTAATTAAAAAATTCTTGACAGTGTATTTGAAAAAAAATTCAATAAGTTTTTTTTCGCTCTCGTAAAAAATTACAAGTGAAGATAATTAAATTTTTACTAATGGGACTTACCTGCTCAATATTTTATGTCACGAATATTTGTAGCAACGTTCAACATATTTAATTACACTTGATGAATTGTATGTTTAGGTTCTCCTCTGCATCCACATCAACAGTATGGCGCAGGTAGCCCTGGAGTACGTAGTTTACCACCACCGCAGCAGCACACTCAGCCACCACCACCGGCCACCACTACGGATCCGTCCGTTACGGCTCCTGATTTTACCCTCGAATTCTTGGAGAACCTTCCTACAGGAGACACGTCGAACTTTAGCGCCCAAGAGCTGCTTAATTCTCTCGACTCTACAGCTGGTTTTAATCTCGATATTCTGTAATGGAACCGTATCTACAGTATGGTCGGTTTAAATATCGGTGCTTGGCGATATGCCGATTTTACTACGATGTCAAGCGAATGAGATCGACTCCTTAAAGTGTATACTTAGCGCAATGGTATCGACGAATTTCACTTCATCCGCGTATTGATCTGCTTTCTTCCCATCATGTTTTCCCTCATTGTATCAAACGAATCGATTTTCTCGTCAGTGCATTTTTGGAAGAGAATATCGACCCGAATGTCCCTTTTCGAATCTTCTTTTTTTAATTACAAAAAAACATTATCTATAAACGGAACGTTTGATTCAATCTTATTGGAGTTTTAAAAGGTACGATTGATGGAAATAATATTATGGAAATAATATTAATAATATTATGATAAAGGACTGATTCTTTCTTGAGCTCGATGTTGAGAAAACATCGGATGCAGATTGATGATATACTTTGTTATATTCAATGACTGACAATTGCGAATGGCGACAGTTACCCACCGGTGCGACAAAGTCCCACAACCGGTCGTAGTGCATTCTCGGTCACCGTTTCCGCGGCTGCCGACTATTCTTTTAGGCAATCACATTTTAGTAAAATTTAATTTTGTAATAACCGCCGAAGGGCGAGAGAGTTTAGCCCTGGAGATGTGGTAGCGTGGGATATCAAGAGGTACGTGGAAATCGTTCTATCGTTTTCTCGTTGGGCAACGATACCCACTTTTGAGAAAAAAACGAAACAAAATCAGGAGGTCGCGGTTCCTATTTTCTTTTTCAAGTTCGCCCATGCTTGGCTATATCGAGAACGATCGATAAATTTCCGAGTGCTCGCGTCGACGACTTCGACAACTGCGATGACTTCGACGGGCATTCCGCAAGACGATTCTCCTTTCTCTTGATTTTTCACGTTGAAAATTCACGCAAGTAGATAGAGATATTGATATTGATAAGGAGGCCACGATTAGAGTTTATTCGACTGAACCTATTCGGCCGCAAAAATTGGTTACCTTGCGCCGACTCGTCGTTGCAAAACGTCCAAGATTTCTGGACAGGCGAGCCTGGCCGGGCGTTAATACTTTATAAGAATAATAATGTAACAATGTAACGATTATATTATATCATTATATCACAATAGCGTAATAATATATCGTTATATTATTACATTATTATGAAAATAATAATGTAGTAACGTAACGATTAGAAAGTAGCGTATTTAATTATGCCATTAACGGCATACTTACAATTAACAGCAAGTCAATTATCAAACATTCAATTTTTATGAGTTTGTGACGCGTGTTGCAAAATCGCGCGCTGATATGATCGGTCCGTACATTGGAAATTTTTACAGTAAGAAGGATTGAAAAAAACTTCTTCCTAAACTGCACATTGTTAGCACTAATACAAGATAAAATGGTCCTTCATTGTAAATAGATATTAAATCTAGAAGAAATTCAAAGCGTTAAACCCGCACAGTTTAACCGAGTATATAAGAGTAAGGAATTTAAAATATATATAGATAAATATTATAATGAGATAATAGTGATTAATAACGTCAGTAATATGCAGGTGGAAATGCGTGCATGAAAGAAATTATGCGCGATTGAGAGGGAGCGTGTAGTAAAAGACGTGAAAATGAATGTATCAGCGACAGGGCACATTTGTTGATTGGTAAATATATTTATTAAGTTTTAATATCGAATGTGCTGTGTCGCGCTATGTCGAAGCCGCAAATAATCACGGTGAGGTAGATTCCATTTCGACGCGGCGAACTACTTGTATTTTCTAAAGGGGCAATCACTTCTCGGGAATTTGCGCGGAGTGTATCGTCGAAATATTCACCGTTCTTTTCTTTTTCTTATTTTATCAAATGGTAACATTGATGCTTTATTTTGAAGATTTTTAAAAACATGAAAATAACGAACAAAATCCTAAAGTTTGCGCTTTGTGTCATTCGTATATGTGAAACTGTATAATAAAGGTTACTATGTAGTTCGATGCTATACAAGAAAGGGAAAGAAGGAAAGAAAGAAAGAGAGAAAGAGAGAAAAGGAATCTGCGATTATTCTTCCAAATAGCGATACATTCCATAGATAACAAAAAAGGAATAGCGATCTGTGGTTCGTCTAATCAAAAGTACTGTTTAAAAAAAAACAAATACACGACAGAAAGAAATATTAATGTTATAATATAAGAATAAAACAGATATATTGAATCCCGCGCTTATATATACATACGCAGAAAGCACATCCTCGACCGTTCGCCGAAAGTGTGCACGAAGACTTCCGATCGGATTTTATTATCGCTTGTCGCGACTCCGCTAGAAACTAGCAAGTCCCGCGCCAAGTGGATTAGAAGATAATAATAATAATAATCATCATTTTTTAAATTTCAATCGGGTGGGGTAACGTTATCTTGTAAAATATTGGGGCCATAAAACATAATCTAAAAAAAAGATGGGAAAGGAAGAGAAGACGAAGATTAGAGGCTGATTCTCAATACCTTTGTAAAATTTTTGAGAAAATCTCGATAAAAATCAATTACATTGATTTGTCCATTTTGTATGTTTCACGCGAGTGAAAGGAGAAGGAGGAAGGGAAGAGAGAACTGCGAGGAAATGAAAACTGCGCATTGTTATAGGGAAGATCAGGGACCAACTGAGAGAGAGAGAGAGAGAGAGAGAGAGAGAGAGAGAGAGAGAGAGAATAAAAGTGCATGATGTCGATTGTCACAGTGGATCGTCGTCTCTTTTTTTTTCGAGAGAAGGAAGCAGAGCCTAATAAAAAAACATTTAAGCCATTTGTTACCGACCTATTAGAAAATTAACTACACAATATCAACATTATCACGTTCGAGATTTTTGCACAAAAGAGAACCACATGCACACACGCGCAAACAGACAGGTGTATCGCGACACTTGTATCGTTGAAAAGTTAACTTTTCGTATTATCGATAGTTGATCGTGAAAAAGCATGACATAATCGAGATAAAAGTTGCGACGTGTTAAATTTCTTGAGGGTGGCCTTGATTGGGGACGCATATATACATATATCATATTATTTATAAATATTTATAAAAGAAACATTATATAATACGGGCATTTCGTATATAGAATAAATTCCATGTTAAATTGTTATTAATAAAAGCGTTGAGTTCCTACAAGATATATTATCTCTTCACTTAAAACTTTCGAACTTTTCCAAAATCTCCGTCTCGTCGATATAACGCGTTGGTAACGCGTTATCAGAAATTCGTCATCAGCCGCACGAGATAAATTCGATCCGTTTCGCCACGCGAAAAATCCCAGGGACGATAATCCATCGGCGGCTTATCGCGTGTTGTATCGATCCGTCCGAAAATTAATGTGCGTTATCCGGCACGTTATCCTGCCGCCAATAACGCGAGCGTTTTCGCGATTGGCGTGTACCGCGAGACTTCCCGCGCATCCCGCTTTATTTATCTCTTTCCCAACCTATCGCGTTACTGTCTCTCCGCAAGAATCTCGGATCTGCCTGGAATCGAGATTATCGTTTACTAGCCACATATGTCTCCCTTTAAAAAAAAAAGCTACTGTAAAGTGGGATAACTCTTGCCTGAAATCAAAATAACTTCGATTCAAATTTCGATAATGTTCAAACACGCATCAAAATTGAGAAATAAGACATCTTAAAGATAATCTGATGTCTTGTGATCTGATTTTGGACATGCTATTTAGGTATTTTTTTTTTAATTTAGGCCAAAGTTATCCCGACTGAATCAGAGTTATTTAGTATTACTTTATATTGAATTTTATTTCATTTTTTATTTTTCAATATGAAAATCTTTGGGCAAAACGCAGGTTTTGGTCATCTCCGCGCGTCTTCATCCGCGTTATGGTTCTACACTAGGTCGAATGGCAGCCTAACGTTGCTGCTCGTGGGTGGGCCTCGCGGCAGGAGGATCAATATCATCATGAGGGAGAGAAAACGAGCAGACTGAGAATGGGAGCAAGGGGGTAGGTAGGAACCGCCGGCGCCGCCGCCGCGATGAAGGATAAGGATTACAAGGGCGGCGGCGGCGACAGCATCGGTAGAGAGGGATATAGCCAGGGAATGGTATTCGCGTATCCCGAAAATGTCAATTCGCCATTCCGGCTTCTCACGGAATTAGGATCGTGATAAGGATTGGTTCGCGCGTCGGCTCTCTTCGATTTTATGCTCAAACTGCATTTTTGTCATCGTCGTCGCTGCTCCGAGACAAATTTCTTTGGCTGCGTCAGCACGAAAAACGGCTTTGGAAATTTGCGTACCGCAAAAAAAGATTCACTAAATTTTAATGTCTTTTACAATAATATTGATTAAAATTTACTTAATAAATAAATATTTACTTAACGAAAGAAGTGATAGTTAAGTCAAATTAATTCTTTGTACCAAATATAAATATATGTTTAAACTTAGTAAATATTTTAATTAGTAGTATGCGAACAAATATTAAAATTTAATAATATGATTGATTTAGGCTTAGTTGGAATGTTACTTTGATTTAAAACTCTCCGTCTCGTTTTAAAGCGAAAGAGAGACAAAGACAGAAAAGGTTTTAAGCTTAAAATCAAAATAACATTGATGCAATCGGGTCTTATATATTTAAATTGAATGAGGAATTAAGAGCAAGAACTAATCATATTTACAACAATTGTAAAGCTGTTTTTTCTCCTATATTATGGAATTATTCGGAATGGATCCAAATTATTTAATTATTTCCTAAATTTCTATTGTTTTCTAGAAAAAACGAAATAATTGTGATCGGAATGCATTTCGAATAAGTTTATATGTGCCCTGAACGCAGCCAATAATTACTTGTTCGCATTTCTTTGACTTCATCCTGTTAATTGCGTTGCACCTCGAGAAAACTACCCCGTTAAATTAATGTCAACGCACATCCGAAGCACGTCCAAAGATAGGTTTTCTTGAGAGATGTTCCTCGGAAGTCGTTAGTGATTAATCGTTTAGAAATATGCGATCATCGTTCGTTCATTCATTCATTCGAATTAGCTGTGGGCGTTTCACACGAGCTACGCTTTCATCGATCCAAAGTGAAGCGCAAGCAGAGCAACGATCCACTCGTCGACGTCACACTCGCACGTTTCTTTGCGATTCGCAATTCTTGATGATGGGCTCGAGCAACTCATATAAATCCTATTGTGAAACGCATTATCAATTATTATTGACCTTTCGCAACGTAATGTGGGATATGCGATATGAACGAGGGATAATATTGCGGAACCCTCATTCTTAATAATAAACGTTCAAACAAATGCGTTAAACACGCGTTTTCATGCCTCATGACCGAAGTTTAATACAAGTGGATTATTCAGCATTTGCTCTCGTCGGAAAGTCTTTCCTTCCCTCGCAGTCTCCTTTTCTTTTTCTCGCGTGAAACAATGACGAAGGTAACTTGAAAATGAGGAAAGATTGTCGTACACTGAGACCAGTTCCATTAATGTAAGATTAACCTTAATCTCGGTTTAACTTACTGTATATCTTTTTCTAATGCTCAGAATTAGACTAATTATCAGATAAAGAGTAAATTGAACCGAAATTAAAGTTAATCTTACATTGGTGAAAACTGAGCTTAAGATAGTCAGCCGAAAATTTAGATATCAATTAACCACCGCGAGGGACATTTAGTGGGATCAGTATTTCTACGCGAAAATGGTTTTGATATACATATATATAAAACAAAAACGAAAAAGAAAAGTGAGTTTAGACGATTATCGATGAAGAGACCACGGCGATGACGCGCAGTTTCTTTTCCTTCGTCACTGTAAATACGTAGACGCAGGAAAAGAGAAAAGTAGATAGAACATGTAATACGAAAAGCGATGCGAAACGGACCGGCCGAACGATCTCCATTTCGGCGTCATGTTGCGATGATCGACGACCTCGTGTGAGCTCATCTCGGACGCGTTCAGAGGCGAGACGATCGAAAGAGCGGATCGCTTTCGAAGAGCGGGACCAGGGCGAGACGGATCGCGATGCACTGCCCTCGAAAATCGAGGTACTTTGACAGGAGAATATGATGCGCTCTCCGAATTCTAAAATTATCTGTCCTCGTAAGGTCCTCCGTGTATGTGTGTATACCTCAGGAAGCTGCGAAAGATTTTGCGCTGATCTTTCGCGGAAAGACACCGGAAGCTCCTCTCCTTTCGTTCCGGATCGCCTTCGCGACGCGAGAGCGATGCACTATTACCGCGCGATTTGTGATACGTATATATTGTTGACGCTTGATAATGAATTAAAGAAGGCATGAATTAAAGAAAGCATACACCCTCGTCGAAAAGTACGAGGTAAATGTCAACCGATTTTAATACTTCTCCGATCTAATGAGTGGCTATTTACTCGATTCTTGTCCACGTCAAAGATGAATAAGCTCATTTCTATCAATGTAAGTTACTAAGTTAATATTTTAATCTCGGTTTAACTCGGTATCTTTTATCTTCTAGTGTTAAAAATTAGACGAGTAAATTAACCCTTAGTACACACGATTGGGCTATTTGTGTCCTGCGCATTTGTTTTCTCTGAAATAGGAGCACTTGACTATATTCCTTCCTTTTTTTTTTAATACACTACTTTAATAAACACTTTCTAAAAATATTAAAATATATATAAGAATTACTTAATAAGTTATGTATACTTGTAAAAATGATGAAAATTAATGGGACACGAACGATCTGTCGTGTGTAACAAAGGAACTGAAAAAAGCATCATATGTACTAAGAGTTAAACATTAAAGTTAATTAAGTTTTACATTGATAAAAATGAGCCTGAGTGAATCTTTTTATAATTTCCTCGGAAAAGTGTTAACGAAGAATTCTGCGATCATCACGCGATCGAGAGGGGTGCATCGTCGATCATCAAACTAGATTCGCATGCAACGCGCGCGATTCAGTGAGGCAGCAATAAAGAGAGAGAGAGAGAGAGAGAGAGAGAGAGAGAGAGAGAGAAAAGAAAAATAGAAAGAGTGATATAGAGAAAGAGTGCGTGCGAGAGAGAGAGAGAGAGAGAGAGAGAGAGAGAGAGAGAGAGAGAGAGAGAGTGAGTGT
>NW_017259224.1:217765-221690 GCF_001594045.1 Atta colombica
AGTTTGTAAATAATAGTGTTACATTATTATTTATGTTGCTACCGTGATGAGTAATAGTAAATTATCTTAATGATACGTAATGTAAAGAAAAAAGAAAAGAAGTGGAGATTGAGAATCATACACGCACGGAAAACATGTACATAATTTATAGGTATATCTCTCCTGGTAAAGGATACTTTATGAATAGTTATTTTTATTACTATTATTATTATTAAGTAATATAATTATATAATTATGATATGATTATCATTATATATTATTAATTATTACTAATAATATTATAATTATCGTTGTTATCCTTCTATCAATGATCTCAAAAGAAAATAGTAATTGCGTTCGTACGAGAATGCGGCTAAAATTTCGCCGAAAAATTTTCTAATTCATTTAACCCAAATGCGCACGAAATAGATCCTTTGTTAATCGATAGAATGAATCTATAAGTTTCAAATCGAGTTTTATTTCTGGCCTACGTACTCTCTAAACATGTTTATGATGGTCGAGACATTCTCGACATGTCCTTATTTCTTCGTTTAATTATTAAATTTATTACGCTTCTTGTGCAGCGCATTCCAAAAAAATTGACGAAACACGATAATTTCCTTTCATTGCATAAGAAACATATGTATGCGAAAGTTGATTTATTTTCGATCGCTGTAATTTTTAATTTTTTTTTATTGTTCTGAGAAGTCTTCTAAACAACGTTGCTAATTTACGAACACAGGAATGATGTTTCGCTTATTAATAATTGTGATCTATTTCTGTCATAAATATTAATCCGAAATTAAAATACAATGTGTTTGTCTATGGCTAAATTTGAATTGTTCGTAAAATATTTATGAAATGTATTGTAAGACTCACACAATATTCTCACTTCAATTCAACATCAATTAAATTGCAAGCCACAATCGACATATCGAACTATTTTGTTTTTGGTAACAGCGATGCAACGCTAGACAATTATTCATGAACATGTTTTATCGAATGAGTCAAGACATTTTTTCATGTCTTTGTATATTTTTATGCAATGTTGTAGAATGATATTGTTTTCAAATATATTATACAGATAATAATAAACAAATTTATATGCAATATTCTGTGATATTATTTTTCCTTCTGGAATATATCTAATTGATGTATCCAGCGTAAATTAGATTAAAATTTTGCTTTTTTATAGGACTTAATTTTGTAAATGTAAATTTCAAAATTAAATAATTTTAAAGATCTGTTTTTTTAGCCTTACAATTTTAAATATAATATTTTAAATATATAATCTTCTTACTGATTATATTTTTCTAATGATTATCAATTTTTTCTTCGAAAATGGAAACGCTTGATTTTCACGAATTCAAATCTTCAATTTTTGGAATCACGTTTCCTGAAATCCTTGAAAATTCCGCGAAATATTAAACGTAATGCAACTTCCTTGATAATTATTCACTTGATATTTTATTAATTCTCGAGACAATTTTCGCCGAATTTGGAATCGCAATTCTTGAAAATGTGAAAAATAAATATTTCATTCTTCTTATCATTAAATATTAAACAAGGATAAGATGATAGATCGCATCGTTGTAAACGTTAAGTGGAACGCACCCCAGTTAATAGAACGGGTTAATTTAATTCCCGCGACAAATAATGAAGTAGAAAATAAATAAGAGACTTACTGTTTTTGTTGATATCGAAACGCTTGTCGTATTTGAAATGTTAGCACTCTAATGTTTAGTCCTCGACTTAGACATAAAATAAGAGAAAACCTGAGAGCGACCATCTTAGTCTTTTTATGTGACGCTTGAAAGTTCCCGTACACTAGCGACACAAATATCAATTTTATAGAAAGATACAAATTACGTATCACATTGCTTATTGACACTGCTGATAAAATCGGAGTGAAAAATTGATGTGATGCGAGTCCGGTTACATCTACAGATATAAACAGAGAGAAACCTGAGAGTGACTATCCCGGCCTTTTTCGTGTATCGAACTTCATAGGGTAATGTTCATGGTTTTGTCATTAATTTCCATACTATGAGTTAGACAAGAACAAGTAATCAAAGTTGATTATTCATCCTTATCTAATTCATGTGGATTAAAAAACGTGGATATTATCCTATGAGATTTGATATACGAAAAAGGGATGTCTATTCTCAGGTGTCTCTCTGATATAAAGATAATATACGTACATTTATACACACACACACACACACACACACACACACACACACACACACACTGAAAAAAACATAGTCAATTTTAATAAATATTTAGTTGAATACTGCCAACTAAATATTTATTAAATATAAAAATATATTTATTTAATACAAGAAATGTTAATTTGATTTAACAATCATTTTTTTATTGAACAAATATTTACTTATTGTAAGTAAATGTTTAGTTGGCAGTATTGAACTAAATATTTATTTAACTATATTTTTTTCTCAATGTACTTACGTTTATACACTGAGAGAAAAATGTTTGGTATTTAACTATAATTACATATTACTATAATTATGATTATTACTACTATAATAATAACAGTAATTGTACAGTTCTAGTAACAAATGTATATAGTTGACAATCTAAAATGACTATAATTATAGTTATTATAACCATAAAATAGTTGAAATTATCATAAAAATGATTCAAGTGACTATAATTTTATAGTTATATTTTGGGACAATATTTTTTATCTATATTTTCAACTATTTTATAATTATAACTATAATTATAGATTGTCATTTTAGATTGCCAACTATATACATTTATTGCTAGAACTATATGTATGTATGTGTGTGTATATATATATATATATGTGTATATATATATATATATATACTGTTATTATAGCAATAATAATTATAATTATAGTAATATATAATTATAATTATAAATACCAAACATTTTTCTCTCAGTGTACATAACGAATTAATGAATACAGGAGATATAGACCTATTCTGTAAATTTTAACGACAATTTTACTAGATATCGTGTTACGCATTTCACATAATTAAAAAGCTGCGCGATGGCAGTAATTCTTTCATGAAAAATTATAGATATATAAAACAATACAAAAAAATAAATGTAATAGGTTAATGAGAGTTAGCAACGATAAACGGCGCAATTTAGTGAACAATCAATAATCAGATGTTAAATTGATGTTTTCTTTATTTTCGATTCTCTTTGGATATATATATAGCTATATAAGTATCAGGGAAGGGAATCCTTACTTTCTATAATCTATTATAATGATTTCGCAATGATGTTGTATTGCAATTTTTAATGATTGTAACAATAACTAATTAAAAGCTAAGATTGGAAAGGTTACTTTTAAAAAGTAATTTGTTATTACGGATTGTTTATTGAAACACGTAACTTATTATTTGTATTGTAACGCATCGAATCATTACTTTTAATTGTTACTTTAATTCGTTACCAATAATGAAATACATTTTTCAATAAACAATGATAATGATAAGTTATTATTAAAAATAATTTTTCCTCCACACTTAGTTTTTAATTAACCATAAAAAATTGCACCATCATTATCAAATCGTTATCATAAAAAGTAATAATAAAAGTAACGGCATAATTTCTATTAATGTAAAGCAATATATTCTATTCAAAAATAACGATTATACATATAATTACGAATAATATAAATTTAACGTTAAGTATAAATAAACATTTTACAACTACTTTTCATTTTTTTCATACTATATATGAATAATGATTCATTAAGCACTTTAAAGATCATATTGATCATAAAGATCATATGAATCTTTTTTTAAAGATCATATTTTGAATCTTTCTTTCCATAGAAATGTGGCAGACCAAATTTTGGATCATCCTGTTCGCAGAAATGTAGAAAACCATATTTTGAATCTTCCAATCTATGAAGATATATATATATATATATATACACATATAT
>NW_017259224.1:221790-238640 GCF_001594045.1 Atta colombica
CAGAAATAACTTACAATGCATTATATAAATTATTCTTGTATTGTAGTTTATTAATTAGTGACAATGTACAAACACGTATTCAATATCATGAAAGATTTAATTTTATTTCAAATCTATTTGATTCATGTAAAATTACACAAGATACTATTTTAAATACTTCTTCTAAGTGTACTTTGCATATTTTGTATTAACCGATTATCTAAATTAGATGTTTATTCGACACGTGATATGAAATTACTTACAAATCATTGATATAAGAAATTATAAAAAAAATTTTTACCACATAAAAATTTTTAGAATATAATCGATATTTTGAAATTTATATTAAATTTCCATTTATTTTATTAAGGAGAATAAGAATTATATGATGATAATACAAAAACGGTTTATTTATCCTAAATATTATGTATTATCATCATATAATTGTTGTACAACATTTGTAAAATTTATATTGTAATATGGAATGCGCTAATGAATAATTTAAAAATTACTAGTACGTAATCACTAGTTCAATTAGAACTTGCTTAATTCATTTATTGATAAAACAATTAATAGTTTGTTGCAATCACTCTCCGGGGTAGTGTCGACATTCGAGAAAAATTCGATAAATTAAATGAAAATTATTTAATCTTAAATTGCCACGCTCATTAACCTTCAAATTTTTTAATTTGGGCATTTTTTATAAAATAAGAAATTGGGAAAATTTATTCTTACTTGTTGAATTAGTCACTTACTTGCTCTTCGTTGTTCTTTACTGCTGCACATCACACTTCTACTTTCCTGAAAGGAAATATAAAACATTTTCAAATCAATACTTATATAGATATGTAATATCTATATTCGAGACTTATATGTAGTACACTATGGATTAATATTTATTTTCTATCACTACCTTATTTCAAAAGTAACACAGGTAAAAAATATGATTTTCGAATTAATACCATAATAAATTGAGTATAAACATTACTCTATTAAACGTGAACTTACTTATAACTTCATTAAAAATCACCATAATTCAAAAAGAAGGTGTTTATTTAAAAAGAATTATTACAACTCAAAGGATAATTTTTCAAGAATGATATGGAAAAGAGATGACATATTTAATTAGTCAATCATTTTCTGCAAAATTAAAAAATAACTTTTTCCTGAAAAACTTAACTTTTATAGCTGTGTCACTTTTGAATTGATAAGGAATTGATATATGATACTATCACCTGTGCAATGACCGCAAGATATAAGTCAATAATTGTGAGAAAATGTGACATGTCTATCGCATGACAGTGCATAATTAAGTAAATCACAAAGGAACTAGAAATTTGAGGGAAAAGAAAATTGCTCAAAGTTCGTAGCCGCTTATAAATAACTTTCAAATAGCAATAAATTGTTATATTTTTTTTTAGCAAATAAAAGCGTACACGATAATGAAAACCCTTGAGTTATGCGCACAAATAAAGAGACCTATAAGATAATATCTCTCTCTCTCTCTCTCTCTCTCTCTCTCTCTCTCTCTCTCTCTCTCTTTCTCTCTCTCGCTCGCTTGCTGTGTGTACACATGTGTAAAATACAGAGAAAAGAAAGTCTTTTATCATACTTACCTTTGTAGGTAATAAAATAGTGCTGTACATTAAATATCTTTATTACTTGGCATTCCGACATTATTTTTCAACTATCACTTCATGATAATAGCAAATGAGAGAGGATTTCTTAAAATCGTTATTTATTCAGAAATACGCTATGTTATTGACGATATTGAACACACACTATAATAACAGGATAAAACGTTATAATCATAATGAAAAGAACAGAACATCCTATGTGACATGTATTAATACAAGATCAAATATTGAGTAGAAATTGAAAAGAAGAGATAATTCGGTATTCATCGCGTTTTTCTTAGTATCGAAGAGGAGACATCGAGCCGAGCGGGGATCCACTAATGACATTTGGACTTATTCGTTCAACTTCGAATTATTTCGAAGAATCAGAAATGTGGATAGCCGGTCGAGTAGACGAACGAATGATGCGGTCTCAAGAAGACATAGTTCTTTCGATATTCAATTGAAGTTAATTTTTTTTTATTGTAAAACGTTATTGTGGCTAGCGAAAATAAGTTATAACAATTGTAATCGCTTACAATAAATCCTTTAAACTATAAAGAGCTAAGTTATATATCAAATTAATTATCATCGCCGCGTAGTGAAATACTGGCGACGAAGTTCGATCACCAAGGCAGCGGCATGTGAACGAACGAGCATTTCGTTTCGCTATCACCATCAGCAATTCCTCCAAACAAAAATTTTTGATCTTTCGAGCTGGATTTGCTCCAGATAAAATTGACAATCAAACGCTGACGGAATAGACTGACGAGGTTGTACAAATTGCAACTATCAGAAGATCATCGCCAATCAAAGAAACATTCAGAGAGCCGGACGTCGGATCATTTTAGTCATTAAGAGAACTACTGTGTTTATCATTGTGAAAGTTCATCCGACGCTGCATCCTGATCTAAAGCACAATGATAGGACAAGCAAGGTTTGTGAGCGAAATATTATTTTATTATTATTTTACTTCTCAGATAATATTTATGTTGCGTAAGATATTTAAAAGACATCTTTTAGATTTTATGTCTAAAAGATGTCTAAAAGATGTCTTTAACAACAGCCGAGCTTGTTTACTTTAAGAAGAAGTAAAGTAATCAAGGCATAATGTACACTTACTGAAAACTTTTATAAATGACATATTCGCTTTAATTAACAAACGCGGCACGAACGCAGAAGAAAGACGTGTTTAGAAAGACTTAGGATTATTTTAACGTACAAGCGCAAAAAAAAATGAAAATAATTGACAAAGAAGAAATAAGTGATAGAATAGCCATTAAGCCCCAATTGCATCAATGTTACTTTGACTTTAAGCAAGCTTAAAACTCTCTCTCTCTCTCTCTCTCTCTCTCTCTCTCTCTCTCTCTCTCTCTCTTTCTCTCTCTCTCTTTCTCTGCCTGCCTGTCTATCTGTCTGTCCCTGTCTCTCTTTCGCTTTAAAATGAGACGAAGAGAGTTTTAAGTCAAAATAAGTCAAAACAAGTACAAATGGACTTATTCATTGTGCATAAAATTCCGACAGCAATCACAGTGCGGTTATTCTCAATGCGGAAACATCATCTACGCAATTGATTCCATTGGAACCGCTATAAAATTCACATCTCATTTATTGAAATGCGTTTATCGAAATTGAATTTACCGATATTCTCGAAAAAATATAATTTGTGGTTAATAATATCAATAATGTCATTATACTTACTTATCACTATATGAGCCGACCAAAAGTGTTAAATAATCAGTGAATAATCAGTGTGATTATTTTTTATGATTGGAATATATCTTTATTTCTGATAATTATTCACACTCATGTGTGTAAATTTGTATTAGGAATTAAATTAAAATGTTTTGATATTATGGGATTAATATTAAGATGTGAACACATCTTAATATTAATCCCATAATTTTGATTCCAAATGTATACATCAATTAATAATAAAAAGCTATAAATAATATAGCGTATATAAGTGGATGTTTATATAGTGTAATAAATAAAATAACTTAATAATGTTAAAAATGTATAAGATTCTTTTGTATATTTAAAATAATGCAAAAAATTACAAAAATTAATATAAAAATTTACTTAAAAAGAACGATTCTTTATAGTTACTTTTTTTAAACAGCTATAACGTATTACTTTTCAGAATTCGGTAATTTGTATTAGTAACAAATTATTTTTTAAAAGAAAAAAAACGGTACCTCTGTAACTTTTTCAATTCTCCAATTTTAATTGACAACATCGTAAGCATGGATTTTCAAAACGTGAATCCTTTAAACGTTTGGTTGAATGTGCTCACGGGCAATCTGCTACCGATGGTCGGCCATGATTCACCTATTTCGTTCTTTTGGAGGATGTACAGTGTCTTTGTATGGATATTAGAAATAGCTGTAACGATCATGATGATACCTGGATGCATGTACGTATCAATGGAGAAGGCTATAAAAGACAGTCTCATCTGCTTTGTAGAAACAATAGAAATGTTTTTCATGATTTGGCGAATTTACGCTCGTAAAGATCTGATGCTTCTATTAATCCAAAAACTGAATCGGATGCTGCATACTGCTGATGAAACTATGAAAAATATCGTGACAGAGACTTTAAATCCGATAAAGGCCCCACTTAATTTTTATTGGACCACTGGCACGATGTCGATAATAACGTGGCATCTTATAACATTTTTAGTAATATTCGAAAAGAATCTATTTTATTATGAAGATTACAGAGTACCTGCTGGTTTTTCTAAGCAACCATTCCCGCTTAAAGTCTTTCTATCAGGAGGCCTGTTTATACTGCTCGGCATGGTATATTCGTTCATAAAGAAAGTTAGTGCGGAAGTATACACAGTGCATTTGATTTTAATGATAACTGCGCAGTATCGATACATTGCGGAAAAAATTGCAATGATATTTCAAGAAGAAAATGAAGATGGATATCAAAAAGGATATCTCTCTACATCTTATCGAAAAAAAGAAACAGAAATTAAAGCACTCTGCCAATATCACAATGAGGTGATATAGTAGGTATCTCAAAGTTTATTCAAGTATGTTGTTTCTAATAATTGTAGATAGAAAAAACATAAATATAATATAATGATTAAGTAATATGACAAATTAGTTTTTATATAATTAGATTATTCGATTAAATTGTATTTTAAATTTGCTTTGATAAAGTTTATATTTAAATCTATTTTTATTATGTTATTTAATTTAGGGCTTTAAGAATACATTATACATTTTCTTTCAGCTTAATGTCAATGCTAAAAGAATTACTGTCTTTAACCTTTACTGTAATGTATATAAATAATGTTTTACGATTCTGCTTTATTGGTGTCTTGCTAAGCAACGTGAGTTATAATTTATTACCACTAATTCTCTTTCTCTCTCTCTCTCTCTCTCTCTCTCTCTCTCTCTCTCTCTCTCTCTCTCTCTTATCTTCCCTTCTTTTCTTTTTTCTTTATAAAAATTTATTTTACATAAAAAGTTTGAATAACTATTTTATATTGAGGATTTTTAATCAAAGCAGTAGCAAATACATAAAAATTACAGCTAGCAGAAGTGACGTTCTTCGAAGCAATGTCGATTATAATATACACATCAGGTGCATTAGCGCAACTGTATATTTTGTGCTCCTGTGTGCAACAATTAATAAATGCGGTAATTGATAATTTATCTTTTAGATAATTTTGTTTTTGATTTACAACTGTAAAATTGAAAAATTTCTAAATTACTGTAAGGATGTTAAAGAAGTGTCAATTTTTCAATCTTCGGCAATAAAATGATATGCTTTCTGTAGTTTTTTGAGCTACAGAATCTGATTCTGTTTTTCAAAAAATTTTAATTTGTCTAGAAAGTATTAAAATCATCATATAAAGCTTAAGAATCACAAAATATAAAGTAAGTCGTAAATTGTAAAAAATTGATCAATATTATATAAGCAAATTGGCTAATCACAGTAAAGCCAGTAACGAATTAATGTTACGATTTTCTTACTGCTTACGTCTTACTGTCTTATGTTTTTGTATGTATCATCAGCCATATTTTCTCCCAAGTGATTCTTATTTATGAGTAAATGTCCGCCGCGGCTCTGTCGGTGGAGACATGTACTGCTCGCTTACGAAAGATTTTTGTGGTACAATTAATATTCATGCAATATTCTGAACATTTCATTGACATTTGCATATTCTATAATGATTCTTTTACTATTCCGGAGTATTTGGAATCGAACTTTCTATGAATATGTAATTACACTGAAAGAAAAGATTGGCTGCTGCAGCAATTTAGATAGTAATATTTTTAATTGATTGTGGGTGCAGTAACCAATTTTTGGCCTACATTAGTCTATCTGCAATGTCAATCAATAGACGATTTCAATAGACTAACGCAACTAAAAATTGATTGTTGCAGCTAATTAAAAATGCTATGCTATATTCAGCCAATCTTTTCTTTCAGTGTAAGAAAGGATATTAGAATATAGATAGATTGTTGCTATATCTTTGCTCAAGACACGTAAAGAAAAAATAAAAGCACTTATTAACAAATCGCGAAGTGCAAGCTATCGAGCGTATCAAACTTGATGGATTCAATCATTATTGAACCGATAATCTCGATTCGCGCTGCAATTTGTCGGCTGATATAAAGGAACATAGCCGGTCTCATGACATGTCGCTGCGCTTGTTTCAACACCAAAAGACACTCAAAGACCGTCACACTGTGTCTCCAGAAAAAGGTTTCTAGAATATAAATAATACTTTTTATATCTTAATTCGATAGCATTAAGAAGTTATTCAAAAATAAAGGCTTAAGTGGTATTTTCCCTCAAATAATTTTATTTAAAAAATTTTATTATATTTTGATGAGAAAATTTTATCATATTCTCTTCAGTAAAATTGGCACTTTTCTAACTTCTTTATTTTTTTTTATATAATTAAAAATTCTCGCTTTAGCAAACGTACTGACATATAACATTAATATTTTCAGAAAACTAGATATTACAGTTTGATGAATTGTATTTTATATTTAATATAAATAAATAAATTTAATATTAAATATAATATACTTATATATAATAGATTTATATGTAATTATATAATTTTTGTTGCATATTGCTCTTCTGTGGAAACTGTAGAGTACGGAAATATCAGATAAAGCATTTCACGAAAAGTGGTATTTGCTTCAGCCATCAATAAAACATGTATTTATCTTGATAATTATGGCTAATCATTTAGAATGCAAAATTGCTACATTTAAAAATTTTAATTTTTCCTTGCCCTCATTTATGGCGGTAAAATTTTGTACACTTCTTATTTCTTTTACATAATATAATATATACTTTATATTATAATATATTTCAAATTTAACATTCTTCGAACTTCCTTTCAGATTTTAAATCAATCATACTCAATCGCTCTTCTGTTTTTAAAAACAAATTGAAAAGTATGATATTCAAAGGAAAAATCTTATTTACAGTAGTTATGATTGTTACTTCCAAACTAATAACAAAAATTAATAATCCTATTAAAATATGTATTACTTACAATAAAAGGATTATCACGAAATAAAGAGATTATAATTAGTATTAAATGAGTTGTATTTATTTAATGAATTCTTCTTAGGGCTACAAGAAAATGCAAGAAATTATACTGATACATTATGTATTTTCATGTCTCTTTTTGCCATAAATCTTACGCACGTAACAATCTGCATGATACACAAAAAAATTAAAGGATTACCTAGTCTGTCCTCAAAAATATGTAAATATTCAAGAATGCAACTTCGTCAAAAATACTCATATCCAAGATTAAAAAAAATATATTTTTTCATTTCATTATAACTTTTATTTATCTATATCTGGCTACCTATTTTTGAAGACGAACTAATCCTTCAATTTTTTTGTATAGTGTAAGTATGATAACGATTTGGAGTAATTGTATAGTTTAGCTACATCACTTCAAAAATCAATAAAATTAGGCTTTTTTTGACGCCGAACGTCGTCCTGAATGCATACATAGCCTATGTATTCAGAAACCACTCACTGAACTAAGTAATCCGCTTATTGAGCTTTTATAAGAACTCACAGTGATCGCTCAGTGAGAAGTTATAGTCATAGTACGTACCTATTGAATGGCTGCATTCAGCAGATTCAACAGTTGCTATTGATTTATTGGGTTGTCCAGAAAGTTCGTGCCGACTAACTTATATAATTTAATAAATGTAATTTACTAAATTTAAATTTTCTGCGTTTCAATTTTCCTTCAACATCGGCACGAACTTTCTGGACAACCCAATATTTTTCTAGATCTAAAATTCTGATTGGATCTAAAAGAATACACCAATAATAGCAAGCGCTCACTCAACTGTTGAATCCGCTAAATGCATCCAATAGTGATTCTCTAATATGATTGGTTCATACGCTTATATCCAGCGAAGAACTAAAGATAAGAACCAATCATATTAAAGAATTAATCACTAAGCATTTATTAATCAGTATTTTCTGTTCAGCTATTATGTTCAGTGCAGCTATTATGATCGATTATTTAGTATTTAATTAATTTTAGTTTGTTTTCTTTTTCAAATTTTATTCAATTAATTTTATTCTAATATTTAATTAACTGTATTTTTATATAATTAAAGTAATAAATTTTTAAATATTAATATTTTTATTTTCTAGCAAAAGAAAAAAAGGATTATGTAAAAAGGCAGAATATAAAAAATACTTGATATGCAATATCTAATCTTCTTCGATAATTATTTCCTCATTTTCATCCAATGCTTCGTTTGTCTCCTTCAGAGTGGTTTTAATTATAGCTTCATAACAGCGCGTTTCTGCCATCACCAAGCATTTTCGTCTGCAAGTACTTATACGTTAAAATATAAAATACATTCGACAATGATGAGTGAACATAATTGATTAAAATAATTTAAGTATTTAATATATTCTGATACTTGCATGTTACTGTGATCATCCCGCGGTTTTTTCACTGGATTCCAGTTAGTTACAGGCTTCTCATTCGTCAACATCAAACCACGGATGCAGTACGATAATGCAACTTTATTCAAATTGCGATCCTATCATATTAAGGAATGTAATAATAATAATAATTTTTCGTAACAAAAATGATATTTAATCGAACTTACACGCCATTCAGAATTTAAAACATCAGCCAAGCTCAATATATCAGACGCTACTGCGGCTTCCTCTAAAGTTCTTATAGTATTCAGATAATTCTCCTGTAGAAATTTGACGAATACCACTGACTGTGATTGGAAGAATGCTGCTATTTCTTCGGGATCGTGTACAAATTTGAAAGAATTTCCATGTGATTGTCCTAAAATATTAAATATAAATCACAATTTGTGAAAGTTGGCAAATCCAGAAATAAGATCTAATTACTTTTCGGATTTATGACTCTTCCGATGCCATGTAGTAGACCCAAAGTTTCCTCCCGAATCCCGCATTCGCTTTTCACGTGTCTCTCGGGCACTAACAATCATACAAACAAAATGCAGAATCGTACTTATTGGTTCAATTATTAGAGCATATACCTCTGAGAGAAACAAAAATTAGATTTAGAACGGCACTGCGCACGTCGCCGATGCTGTTGGACAATATCTCGTCGATGTGTCGTTGAGAGACATGCAGCATGTCACCAGCAATGGAATTCAATATATTAGATACTCGTTTCAATACGTTCTTCATCGAGGTAGTCGTGACTGCGTTTATACTGTATAAATAAATCACAATTAAAGAGAACCAGAGAGACGTTTGATCTTTCAGAAATTATAATTGATTCACTTAATGATGTCAATGCCAAACTTCATCCTTATATCAGGTGGAAACAAAGTGTGCATCAGTCTTGAATTGCCAGTTTCCGTGAAAACGAATATCACAGGTTCTCTTCCCATTTGAAAATATTTTCTAGATATTTGTAAAGAAATATATCACATAATGATTTGATTAAAGCATTGAATTGTTCATTACAAAGTGACAAAGTGTTGCTTACTCCAAGAGTGCGAAGAAGCTTTTATAATCCTCGTGATAAACATTTGGGATATCCTTAACAAGGAATAATTGTTTTAAACAGTCACCCAATACTGTGTGATAACGTGTTGCACGTATCAGGTGATCCTCGAATCTGTCTCCTTGTCGCATTATGTGTTCTAAAAACAATTCGAAATTATGAATCAAGTTATATATCACAAAGAAGCTTGAATTTGAAAGTATGACAGTTACTATTTTCATCTTCAACCGGATCAACCGGCGTAATCCACTCTATAACATCAAAACTATTTTCTTTGGCAAGTAATTTTATAGCTGCAGTTTTACCACAGCCAGAAGGTCCAGAAAGGATCAACATAGAAGGTTGTCCCTTCAATGCCTTGTTCTGAAGCCAATTAGAGATTTCTTTCTGTTTCTGTTTACTAATTGCCAATTCAGACAGTCTTTGAGGCTCGCAGGCCTGAAGCAGCTTTGATAAACTGGTTTCATGCTTTCTCTTCTTGAAATTACTTTGCGTAAATGATCTGTCAAACAAAGTTTTATCTAATTCTGCTCTATTGGTATGTTTTACTAAGGGTTTATTTACAGGTTCGCAATCAAATGAGGGAACACACCAAGTGTTAGTTCTCTGCAAAGAAACACAATTCAGTTACTTGAACAATTAAATTTAACACTTAAGTTATTAAGAAGAAAATGTTTTGTATTTTAAACAAGATGTGAAGATAAAGATAAGAACAAAAGGTTTGTTCGCATCACATGTTCCAATATGCTTTTCTCTTACCATAATTCTATTCACTCCAACGAGCCTTGTTAGAGTGAGTAGGAGTTATGATAAGCATGTTGGAACATGCGATGCAAACAAATTTAATACAGCGTTTAGGTTAGGATGAAATAAGGCGAGACACATTTAGTCACATTTCATTCGAATAACACAGCTTTAAATAATATTTGTCAAAATATTTTTTATATTTACCTTCGATTCAACCATGTTCTTTCATATAAATTATGTCATAATCATATTTCTAATGAGCTTAAAAGATTGCCTCGCATCAGTCCCATGTCTCCTTAAAACATATGTCCCATATGATTCTCATAATATCAATAGCAACCAATACTGCCAATAATGTCATAAATATTGTCAGCCTTTCTTCCATTTGAATATTATATCTGTACACGGAATTGCATAATTAATATTTTGATCTACAAAGTTTCTTTTCCCTTTAATACGAACATTAGAGTTATAAATTAAACTCTGATTTTTCTATTATATCTCAAAGTCTTTTAAACAATTTCTTTGTAGTTTAAGTCTCGTTCTTGTAAACAGGAATCTTTGCATATATCTTAATATTTTCAGAAGCGTAAAAACGATCTCAAATTTACTAAATTCACGATTAATTTAATTGCTCGAATTAATTCAACATATGGAATTAACTTACAGCAAAATTATTTATTTATTAGAAATGCTTTTTGCTTATAATTCAAAAGCCTCGACATTTTGGTATTAGAATTTTCGTTCAAAATGATCTCAGAAATCTATAATCCTTAAGCATTGTTATAATTTTTACCAAACTCTGTATATATCAATATATTATTATATCATATACATCATTTTATACAATTGGTGGTCAGTAAGACTCAATTATACAAGTAATAAATTAATAATATTATCTTGCAAGATTCTCTCTAATAATATTAATAACTTATTTTAAATATAATTTCTACATGTAAAAATACATTCTATTATGTGAGTTCGAAAATATTACAATGGCATCGACATCGATAAGTATAACCACTAGCAAAAATTAATATGAAAGTTTTTTTTCAGAAAATAACATAAACTTGTAAGACAAACTTGTGGATAAGCAGAAAAACATACAAACGCATTGGTAATATAAGAAAGACGGTAATCTATATAGTAGTCTAGTATTCTAATGCACATATTCATAGTCAGACCTTATACTTAAGGCTTCCTTAAATTTATCTTTAGATGCTCAGCAATTAATGAAATAATTCGTACTGTATCTGAAGATAAATTTAAGAAAGCCTTACATACAAGGCTTATGATAAGGCTACATGATAAGGCTTGACTATGAATATGAGCAAAAGTGTCCTAAGGAACAAGATGTAGTCTTTGCAATTTTGTTACGAATAATAATTACAATGTCGAACTCTCTGGGATATCTTCCGAGGAGAAGGTACGAAGGGACTAAGTGTTCGGTTTTTTTGATCGTTTTATTTTATATATTCACAAACATTACAACTTTGTCGACTACGCGCCCGCATTCACAAAAGCCATCCTATACGCGTCATACAATACATATCACTCGTCTCGGGACCCCTTGAGGCCCTTGCGTACCAATTACGAATTGTAATCTCTTTTCCCCGAGTCCCTAAGCCGGCGTTCATTAGCAATTTACTCTGTGTATATAAGCGTACGTGTATATAAGTATGTATCTTTTTTGCTTTTTTTTTTATTTACAGTCGAAGCGCGATGCGCTCAATATATCCTGCGAAGCTACGTGGATTGGTTGGGCTGGTATTTTTCATCCTCACTCCCGAGAATTCTCGAGGCTCCTGCCGATCCAGGCAGCTCCGTGTTGGAATTTGAAAAAATATGTAGCATTATATATCTTCAACGAAAGGCTTGGACTTGGTAGTTATCTTTTATTCGTCGGTCCTATCTAGAATCCCGAAGGACCAACCGGTTTTCTACGAGAGTTCTCTCTAGCGATCCTCTAAACGTATTCTAGTTAAATTTGCGGCGCTTATTATTTTTTTCTCTTTCCTCTTTCTTTTCTTCTTTTATTGTGCATTATCTGAAAATGCATGAATAATGCGACTTTTTATAACATTCCGGAAGTCAAGTTCTTTTCAAAGGCACTATTGTACGCGAACGGAAATACGGCCCGAAGAAAGTTATGCCCTTTCTGATGTTCTTGTTCAGTATCTGTCACGAATCGATAAGGTAAATATATCAGTTAGTGGACATGATTCAATTATTGGACAAAACATCAAAAATTTTTAATATCAAGCTTTTAATGTATGATATGTACGATTCTAAAAAATTCACTTTATTCAATGTTTATAAACAAATTTATTTAGAATTGTATATCATTTGAGAGCGAACGTGGCAAAGCAGCAGAGATCTCAGATTCCCAAAAGAATCAAAGTATTTTTATACGCTCATGTCTCCTCTCGGAAGGAAGCGACAACCGAGAGTATCTTCGCCAAAAACATTTCTCTAATATCTAACAAAATTTCATTGTTCGGAATCGTTAAACTGTAGACATATGACTGTATACATACAATCAGCATGCGCACTACAGTCGAAAGAAGTCACCATACTCGGCCACGAGAAAGAGTAGGTGAGAAATACATGACAATTAAATAAGCATCACAAGCATATGAGACATAGTATGTAACACAGGCCTAACGTAAGAAAAAGTACATATCATTAAAAGCTTAATATTTAAAATATTTCGTCCAATAACTGAGTCATGTTCATTAACTAGTAGATACATTCATCTTATTTTCGGTGTCTGTGAAGTTAAGCTCCAGACATATCGGATGAGATCTTAAATCGATCGGTCACTTTCATCGACGAATCGTCGAAAAATTTGATCGTATCATTTTCGATTTCACAAAAGATACCGAGGAGAGGGCTCCGCTGGCAATCAGTTAAAGCGACTAGATTTTTGTAAAATTTTACACAAACGCAACGCGATCTCGTCGATTCAATAGTAATTGATCAATGACTGCATATGTGAGAGTGAAAAAAACGTTTTTTTAAAGTTGAAGCGATTCAATCTTTCTGTATCTTTAAATTATAATGGGCACTAAACGAGATAAAGTGAGAAATAGTATATAATTACTAATGATATCAATGTATCATAAATAACACATTACGTGATAAGTAACGTTATTTTTTGAGATCGGATCGTGATTGACGACTGATCGATGTCGAGTAGCAAAACGTACGGATCTGTCTGTGTAATGAAATTTGCGCTCGTCTTTTCTCACACCGTCGAGGATGCCTTTCAATAAAATTACGCAATCCTGTGTTCGTTTAAGGAGGGATCTTAGTAACAAATTCTGTTTCAACAAAAAAAAAACGAGCTTCGTATCAAGGTATATAAAAATGGCACTTATACAAAATGGTAACATTATAAATATAATTGTATTTGTAGAGCTATGTTATTCAAGAAAGAGATTATATTATTGGGCAAATGAGCGAGTTTAGCGAGTCAAATTATTGAAAGATTACAACAATGTGAAAAAAGGCGGAAAAAAGATACACAATTAAAGTAACAGATCTAAAAATATAAAGATCTTTAAAAGCTACGTAGGAAAAATAAATTCAGCGAAAACGAAATGACGATTTGAAAATATTACGGTCCCTCCTCAAAACGCATCCCATCTCCACATTGATAAACATAATCATTTCTTGCGATCTAGTGTATAATCTTTATATGAAATATTTTTTATACATTTTCTTATAGTTAAGCAACCAATAAACCCCACCCACTTTTTTAGCGTAAGCCTTAAATGTAAAATTAAGATTTATTTTAGTGGTATATAAGTAACAATGTAAGAATTTATATACACACATACACACACACACACACACATATATATATGTAATATATACATACATATGCATATATATATAGATGTGTGTGTGTGTGTGTGTGTGTGTGTGTGTGTGTGTGTGTGTATATACGTATGTATAATATATAATCTTTTTTTTACATTTCGGGGTCGATCTCGTGGCGTGGCTCTTCACCAACTTTGGATAAAAATTATTTACATTATGTTACATTTCTGTCTCTTCTACAAAAAAAGGGGGGAACAACGTTGCACAATAACGTATATTAGATATGAAAACAGTGCAATTATAGTGAGAAAAATCGGCGCCAAGTACTTCGTTTTTTTTCTCTTCGAATATCAACGTTTTATTTCAGTATTTCCGTATTTTCCTCCCATATTTAATGATTGATAAACCACGTCACGAGAAAGAAGCCTATATAACATATAAGCCGATCGTATATTTAGCTTGTAATAAACTTATCTAAGATCTTATCTCGTTATTCGTACGCTATATAAAGGCTTATATAGCTTACACTATAGTTATTGGCTTAAAAACCTACAGGTACATCTAAATCGTTTAAAATCGAACTATGAAAGTATGTACAATTAATGAGCACGCAGTTTATTTTCTCTCGCCTGTACATATCTATTATTATATCGCGACTGATAAATCGATAGGAAATTATTTGTGCTAACAACTGCCCCTCGTCTGTTCAATGATCATTCTCTTCTCTTTTTTTTTCTCCCTTCGCTTAGAAACGTTTCCTTTCGTCTCGTTAGTAAATCATTCTCGGTTGTTCGTGGTAACTTGGAAAACATTAACGTGCGTAGTTTCGTTGTACATCCGAATATTAATACAAACGAGAAAGGAGATCTGATATCGATCGCGATACGTTTAAGAAAGGAGATGAAAAAAAAATTTTTTTTAAATAAAAAATCAAATGAATAGACTCTTTCTCGTATAAAGAAAACAGAAATCTAAAAAAGATAAAGAAACAATTATTAAATCAAAGTCTTAAAATTTGAAGACTCCAATTTCCATCGAGAATTTAAAAAAAATGAAAAAGAGAAGAGATGCGTAATTAGATATAATCAATTTTTTTCTTATAAATTGAATGCGATCGCGTTCATTCTCAGAATTCGCTATCGAACAGACGAAGAGACTTTCGATTGTCGCCTCATTTAAGAATCATTGTCAGCTTTTGCTATCACTGTGCCTTCACAGAAGCAACGTCTCGATGTATCTCTTTTTGTTAATTAAGAATTTAAACATTATTCTCTCAAGACACAAGACTTTATTCTCTATTACTTAGTCTCATGAATTTCCTAGTTATTATTCATATTGCAAAATCAATCAAGAAGTTCATTAACAAGTGATATTGTAGCATTTAACTTTTTGTTACTATCAACATTTGAATGTCATTCATAAGATATATCGATACGTTAATTATAATCTCGATCGATGATACGAAGTCCAATCCCATCTTCGTATAATTTTAATTTTTGGATTTATGTCCTGTCTAAATAGCAAAAGCGGATTTCATTGACGTAACAATGGGAAGACAAAGAAAGACGGGAAAAATCCAAAAGATAGCATGAATGCATTTTCCGTTACGAAATCATTTGCGCTTTACTACGTGCGCCTATTACGATTAACGTTACGTAAAATCCATTCCTATTTTTTTCTTCGATCTCGAAAACTAATGTGTCGATATTGTGCAACTTAGATCTCTTTTCAAAGACATTTTTGCGCGTAGCGCTCGAACGAGTAAAATATTCGGTGTATCATATGTTTCCGAGTGTAATATTAAATACGTTATACTCATAATTTATGTGTATCGATTTTTCATGTAATAACGTATCCGTCAATAAAGAAATAAAAGTTATACGCGACGACGAGAATTACAGCCTTTCTTGTCATTCAAAGGCATTTTCTTTTTCTCTTTCATCTTCCTAATCAACGCTACTTACCGTTCACTTTCGCTCAAATATTATTGCTTATTGTATCGTGATAACTGTATCACTTATCTTGATTTTTCTATTGTAAACAATATGTGATATAATACATGAGCTCAATACGTGACTAGTATGTTCAGGACGACAGGATTAAGATATAAACATAATAATTTTCTGCGTTTGCACGAAAGCCGTCTCATCATCCTTCGAATATGCATTTTGTGAACAGTCTACAATGATCGACTATCGACTTAAGAAATAAAGAACAACCATCTACACAATTTACTAATTCGTTTGATTGATTAATTGATAAAAACGGCCATTTCAATTTTCTATTTATATATACAAGTCACTCAATTTATTATTCCTCTCGTTATGCAAAATCAATACGATATAAATCAATCTTCGTAACACTTTCATTTCATCAAAACGTATAATATTTATAATATAATTATTGCATAGACAGCGTATGTATAAATATATGTATATGCAAACTCGATTAGTGCAAGTAGTATATTAAGAATTCAAATGATTTCTAAAAGCTTGATTCCAAATGATTTTGAATTAAAAGTCTAAAAAATTTACATTTTGGGGACTGTCAACGTTAACTTTTCTGTATTTGTTATGTATTGTGTTATGTTTACGCAGATGTTTTCGTGATCTACATTTTATGAGAAATAAATATGGCAAAATTGATATATATATATATATATATAT
>NW_017259224.1:238740-239078 GCF_001594045.1 Atta colombica
AAAATAGAAGCTCTGAATGTAACACTTAACTGCTATCACTTCAAGAGAGTAAGTAAATACTATTGATATATTTCAATGATACATATAAAGAATGCGTGTCTTCTATAAAAAAAAATTATGCTAAAAAATAAAAAGAAGAAAACTGAAAAGGGCGCCTTTTCCAATAAAAAAAAAGTTAAATATCTCAGAAAGATAGGAATTTAAATAATCTCAATAATAATCAGAAAAGGCAGAGCAAATCTAATAACAGTCATATAGATGTGTATCTACACAACTGAGTATTCACGAATTATATGATTAGTCTCTGAATTTATGATAATAGATTAATCAAAATTAAT
>NW_017259224.1:239178-249752 GCF_001594045.1 Atta colombica
CAACTCGTTTAAACAAACAGTATTACAGGACGTTTCTGCACAGATAATGTTTGCCTGCTCGAGATGTCACTATATTTGCATCAGAATATGAAATAAAAGTGTAACTGAAAGTATTAGCATATATACATTTCCATCGTTATATTGCTCCATGTACACAGGCATTCTCATCATCCTTCTGGCATCGGTTCTATCTTGTAACGTAGTTAAATATTGCAAACAATATGAAAAGCGAGTGAAAATATCTTTCGCAATGCGCTACCACGCTAAGGGGTTTAAATATCGGTAAATATAATCTTAAACGCTAAATCACGGTTCTAAATCTATTATCAAGAATTTACTTCATATTCCAATAATAATAATCTCTAAAATCACACAAATAGGATTAGAGACGCGATTTTTCATTTTATGATATTAATTCTCAATAATGTATATTACCGAAAATACTATCGCCACTTCATCTAGAGGGCGATTCGATAATTTCTGTCAATTCACAGATTTATTCGAAATTTACGTGTTTTTTTCTTATCGCTGCACCATTTCATTTTTGAGAGGTAGACGAGCCCTCTGTCTTAATCATGACGGATTTGCTCGCTTCGGAGCTGGCTTGAGTTCGTTCTCTGGCAGTGACTTACGATTTACTCGCTTCGAAAGATTTCGTAGAGAAACCAGAACTCTGCCTATTTCGCTGGCTGTTTGATGATGTGGAGTCATTCCGTCGTCGAAAATGATACAGTCTAGAGCCGAAAGAACCAGCTCTATTTCGAAACTGCGATAAATGCGACTCTTGCGCGTTTGGCAGTGTGTTATAGTCATCTGAAAGTAGGCGTTCGCTTGTCAGTGAATCTTCCCTAGCGCTTTCAGAAACAGTTCTATTACGTATTCTTGCAGCTTGGAGCATTTCATGTATTTGAGGCTGTAAAAAATGATACAAATATTATATAAAATGAGAAATGAATTCTAAAATGCTATTAAAAAGTTAATTATGAGAAATAATAATTTGTTTTGCAATAATACTCACTTCTACCACTCTAAAATCTTCGATGTTCTTGAATTTTGATAGGTACTCTTGCAATTGAGGATCTACATGAAGCTGATCAGAATTTTTATAATATTTCAAAAATGCCCAAAATTTTTCCAATCCATACAGCTGTCCTATTGATTTAAATAATTCAGTTTAATATTAGTATGATATTGTAATAATTTATATTAATATAATGTACAGCCTGCGGCATACGCATTTTTTCTTATTAGATTGCTTGCGTTTTATTTATAGTAAATTACTCTGGATATTCTGTGCACAGAGTTATGTTCAGATTTTCGAAGTATCCAGGTATCACTTCATTCTGTTTAACCGAACGTTAAACAAAGATGATATGCAATTCTAGTAATTTATTAAAATGTAGCATAATAAACTTATGCTTGTAAGCTTAACGTCAAATTGTTTTTTGTTTGTTGTGCTAGTACTAATTCAAAATCCTAGGACAAAAGTATCCTTCTGGCATTAGTAAAACACTTGATTTGTTGTTGCACAATTTACCGTTTAACTATTATACGATAAAATAGCTAAACAACCTATTTTGTGCTGTTTGTCTACTTTGTGACAATACATATAATAAAAATACATATAAAATCTTATCTTACCGCTTTCATAATCTTGTATCGTTTCCATTTCAAAATCTGTATACAATGTATGTCTGAACTTCTTTTCCAAGCCGTAACTGTAAAATCTGAAAAGGCACTCTAGTCCGTATCGGTATCCTTCGCAGGCATCTTCTTTGGCTATAGTTCTGAATTCCTCGTACATGGTACGATTGAAGTTTTCTCGCAAGAAAAACGACCAGAAACGGAAAAGTGTGTTCATTTCTTGAGATTGTCCGATACCTAATCGTTTGCGTTCTAAAAACATATGAACATAATATGTAAGTAAAAATCTTGATAATATAAACATACAATTTGTTTAATTAATTAAGTCAGATAAAAGTATTTCTACACAGTTTTCTCAGTCGGGAAAAGAAGACGAAATAGAAATTCATCATTTTATAATCTCCATTCACATACATACAAATTAATATCTTAAGAAAATATTTATATTGCTGATACCTTTCAAGCAACGCGAATGATATTTGTGATATGCTTGTTGAGTAAATCCATTATCCTTCAACAAAGCATGACTCGGATGTTCACAGATACTGGGAACACTTCCATAACTATTAGCAAGATAACTTTCATTAGGACTTGTGCCTGCGCTACTCCTGAAATAATAAAATAGAAAACAAATTAAAAATATATATGCAAAATGAATTTAAACTTTCATTTTTCCATTATCATTCAGATTAAAACTTCTACAAGGTTCTTCAGTCGGGAAAAGAAGACATATAGATAGATGAATCATCATGTTATATTTTATACAAAAGTAAAAATATCGTTAGCAATAATTAATACGAATTCATTTCAATTAATCGTAAAACAAAAATATAAATGAGATTACAATACCAGATATTTTTAATTTACAAGCTATGTGTACTTCATAAAAAATTAGCAATTATTTCTCCTCGTATAATTTTAATATTTACACTTTTTAATATTTCTACATGTTAGCAATAAAGTGTTTATCTTGAAATATCGAAAAGTTTATTTTTCAATTTAAGCTGCAAATTTATTGCGAATATTACATACCCCGCGGAATACGTTCGAGGATGATGTTCTCGAACATCCATAACCCAACCAATATGATGCTCCACTGGAGGATTATTGCTGTGACGAGTCTTCCTTTTTCGTGGCGTTCTTGGATCAACAGACGGTCCATCTTTTACAACGGCAAAGAAACGTGGCGTGGTATTTCTTCGTCCTTCTCGTGGACAAAGTTTATCACTCCAACGATTTCTTTCCTGTCTATGATCTCTCTTATCTGGACTCGTGCTTGGAAGCTGTTCAACGAATACATAGCATATATAATATTTTTCTAGGACAATTTTTTATTTCGCAAAGTTTGAATTACCTGTAATGAAATCGAAACTTCTAAATCTTCCATAGAAGGAGGTGGTGGTGGTGGAACTTCCGGATTTGCTTTTCTTGGAGCTTTTGGCGCCATTTTTTCGAAATCTTCCTGACTAATCATATTAACCGTTTTGTAACTTCCAATGGACGAAGAAGAGCCATACTGTATGTTAACATAACTTATTAATATCTCTGGATTTATTTTTGTTTATTTGTTTTTCTAAATTTGAGAGATTAAAGTTCTAATCTTACTCTTTGAAAATTTTGTCTCCATAATTGTTCCTCATAATAATGTAATCCGTCATTGATAAACTGTTCTAATTCTTGAGTCATTTTTACTCTTGTAGTCCACTCTCCTGTTCTATCATGGCCCTCATGCTTTGGGATTCTGGATGATGTAGGACTGATTTGAGTAAATATTAATATTTTATTAATATCTCTATCCGATAATTCATTATCATCGTCATCTTCAGACCTGTAACAATTGTATCAAGATATAAAATATCAACAGTAATCTAAATGTTAAAAGATTAAATAATCATCTCGCTCTCTTCTCTCTGTGCTATGATAAAAAAACAGTTCAGATTTAAGCTTCTTAGGGCCGATTGTTCCATCTTTTGGTAAATTTTATCTGTTGGATAAGTAGCAAGATTACTCAATCACATGCGCGGATTACCAGATTTATCTCACAGATAAAATTTATTAAAAGATGGAACAACCGGCCCTTATTCTTATAAACTTTCAAATTGTTAATAAATAGAGTATAAATTCAAATAAATTAAATATATTATAAATTTTTGAGTTTATTGTAACAAGCAGAAATTTTTAAATAAAAATACCTAAATTCATTCATATTACAATATCCTAAAATATTTCGATATTGACTTGCATGTAAACGGGGATGAAAGAAGCAGATAGTAGTGTGAGTATATAGGACGATCATAACGATTTTTAGTTTGCTGTGATCTTGCGAGCAGGTAAGTAAAGTCGTCCTATGAAAGACCCATGATTCACATCGCATTAGCAAAAAGCTAATGTGACGATGTCGAGATCCGACGAAGAAATTGAACGATTTTTATGATCAAGAGAAACTTAAAATATTTTATAACAAAGTTTCAGAGAATGAAACTTTGAGGATATCTTGAGCGGTGTACGTAAACGATGCACAAAGTACCAGTGATAATTTCTTTGAATCTTTTCTCTCAAAAAATTTTTTCATATTATAAAATTTCTTTGTACGGATATTATTTCATACTTTTGTAAGATAAAATAAATAATTTTCCGACTAAAAATTAAATTTTTTTCCAAAAATCGTTTTATTTTTGTTACGATTTTCACTTTTCAAAATAATTAAGGTTTTTACGGTTTTTAAAACATCTATAAATTATCTTTTTCGTAAAAAAATCATTTCACAAGAGTGTGAATATAGATTCATCTGCCTAGATCGTTGTTTTTCTTTCAACGCATTGCAAAATTATGATTTTTTAATACATAAATAATTTTTATATTTCCTTCTGTATTTTGCTACATAAAAAAATGTTCAAAATACAGATGTAAAACAAAAAAAAAATTTTTTCCGATTTTTAAATTGATTTATTAGGAAAAATATGCTGCTGGCATAAACGAATCACCGTTCACATGACATTAGTGAAAAACAGCAGTTCACACACAGGGTTAATGAACAGGGTAAATTAACATCCATCCAATGGCACTAAAGTCTAAATCTGATCAGAACTTCCTCTAGATGAGGTTTCCAAACAATAATTTTTTCGGAATTAGGTTGTTAGCTTAATGTCCGATCTCCAATGGGAGATAGGAGAACGAATGCATATATATATTGATATATGGGATCTACAGTTTAACGCCGAATCCGAATGGCATTGGTGATCAAAGGTATTTTAATCACCAGAGGAAGTCATTTTCGGTTTAAACGCGAAAAATCGCGTCTATGACACAGGGGATTGAACTCGGATCTACAAATCACGAATCAATCCCATCGAGTAAGCCACGTTTGACGTTTTAATTATACGTAAACTAACCATTCTGAAAAGGCATTATGTCGACCAGTCGGTGGCGGTGAATCCAGTTCCTCGTCAAATTGAAAATCCAACTCTTCTCGTATTGCATTTTTCATTTCAGATTTCTCTCTCTCTTCCGTTCTGTCCTTGTGTGAATGTCTTTCTTCTGTTTTGTCTTTATGTAGATGTTTGACTCTTCTTCTCACCTATAATTTATTTCTGTAATACTTTCGCAAATTTCTGTAGTTTAATACAATAAAAAATAAAATGATAATTACCTCCTTCCAAGCGTTGTCGCTTGATGAATCCGATTCTCCGTTGATTCGTTCTGATAAGCTGTCCGAAGTAGAAACATCTGCTGTGGCCGGTAATTCATTTTCTCCTCTTACATTCGTGGGAGAACTATTATTAAAAGAGAGAAGATACTTTTCTGCAATCTCCATTGTTTCTTTTATCTTTTCAAAATGAAATTTGTTTGTTGTCTTTGTTTGATTACTGTTATCTTTGTTTGATTGCTGTTTCGTAGCGGTAAATCCATTGATTCTTTCCGTTGTCGGCACAAACTCTGGCACATCAGGATTTAAAATCTCATTTATTGTGGAAGAATTTATCTCTGGTTCATCATATCTTATTGTTGAAATGGAATGGTAAGATTCAAACACACGAGGAACTGGGGGAGCAGGCATTGTAGATAAAGGCTTTGCAGTAGGACAAAATGTAGTTTCAGAAGTAGGAATTATTTCAGACTGAGATGGGTTAGACTGTTGCACATGATCTGAAAAGGCGATATTACTAGCTATGTCCAAAAGAGGCCATTTTAATGGATCGAATCTTGTCCTAATCTGAAAAATAAAAATTTATATTTATTATTATTAAAAAAATTCGCCATTATATATGTGCGTAAAGAACATATATGTAAGATTTGAATAATTATAAATACAATGTAATTATAAATACAATGTAATGAGGCTTACTATCAAACCCCATTCATCGAACTTAAAATAAGTTCTAATGGTGTCAGCGAATCCTCTTCTATTTGCTATAGCACAAGTTTTATATCTAACACATATGTAATATGCTAGATTTTTTTAAAAATATGTGCTGTAATCGATTTCGTCAGATTACATGCGCTGTTTTATTAATTTAAAATAAGTTTATAATAATACCTTATATCCATCTTCTAATTCTAACAGCTCCAGTCTATCGGATTCCAAGACTGCTTCTATCACCAAATCTATATCCACCGTTAAATTTTGTACACGTTGAAAAGATGCGATCAAAGTGAGAGGTAAATATCCTTGAGCGTTCATTTTACGACGTAGGAAAAAGTCCTTCACAAGATTTTCTTCAGAAAAGTAATATTCTCTGTGTAAAAAAATAATGTTAAATTACGATATATATGTGTACAAATTATATCGATATAAAAAATATAGATTAAATTTACATTTGTTTTCGTATGTATTCTTTTAATGTAATGGTATCTATGTAATTTGCATTATTAAAATAGCATGTTCCCATATAAGGTATCATATATCCAGAATCGGTATGTTCATATTTATGGGTCTGTAAAAAAAAGAAGAAAACAGTGAAGTCTGAAGAAACAGAAATTACAAAGATAGATATGAACTTTAAAGATCTTCAGTTCTACTATCACTTATTATCCATCAAAATAAGGTCAGAGAGATTCCCACTTAGGTAACATCATTATTGAACTATCGCAACTCGCGGTAATAAATAATTTAAACTGCGTATATCAAAAAGAAATTACTTGTGCACAGTCTGTCGTATAATTTGTATACTCGTGATCGTATCGGTGTCTGAAACCACCACGGCCACGCCCGCCTCGTCCTCTACCTCTGTAATTTCTTCCACCGCGTCCTCGTGAATTATATCCAGTTGATCTATCGTAATCTCTTTCACGCCAGTGCTCACCATCGTTCGCTGTTGATCACAATATAATTAACATTTATATTCGTTTATTTTTATTATCGCTACATGCGTACATTGAAGTTAAGTTTCAATACATATACAAGCATACGCACGCACGTACGCACGATCATTCACAACATATACAAATAAAATTACCTTCACCATTTCTTTCTCTATGATTTTGAAATCTCGGTGATCGCATAGTCCCACGATTTTGTGCCAAGTCAATCTCAAGCGGGACCCATTTTTGTTTATTCGCTGTACAAATGATAATTAGATTTAAATTAAATATAGATTGAAAACATTTCTTATTTACATTGTAGAACAATTCATTTATAAAGTTATTACAAAAGCTTTATTACATTATCTATAAGCAATTATTATAATGAATTCCAAAGATAAAGATCGATTTTCTCACCTTTCCTTTTCTTTTCATTGTTATCCATATGCTCATCGCTATCATCTTGATAGTTTATCTGTTCCTTGTTCTCTTTGCCTTTGCTTTCGACAATGTTGCACGTCTTAGAAGTACTTGGTTCACCATTAAGCACACCATTTTGCTTCAAAGGAGTTACAGTTGTTTTCCTCTATATTAAAAGATAAAATACATTCTGTATACATACCAAAAATAAAAAATAATAAAAGAGAATTCATAAAAGTAAGATAACTCGAGGAACGCGTACATATAATGTGTATAAAAAAATATGTACAAATAATGAACAGTTCTCAGACATAGAAACTTTTATCTGAGATGACAAATATTTGATATTTCTCTAGCAAAATTTCTACACTCACAAATGCACGAATAAATCATTTGCAAGCTCTAGATCTTGCACAGTTTATTATGTAATAATGACATAAGAAATTTATTATTTATGGTAATTAGAATAGATAAAACCATTATTAATACTTATTATTTAATAATAATTTTATAACAGTTTCATTTAAAATAATAATTTAGATAATTTGCTAAAGGTAGTAATTTAACAGAAATTCAATAATAACACCCACCTCTATTTGTGTTCCTAAAGTAGGCCAGTCTCCAATGTTTGTAAAATCACTTGCCTGTTGTAATGAACAAGAAAAATATATATGTTACAGAAAATGTTTTAAAGTATTTGTAACGTTAGAAAAAAGATAAATACTTTAAACATTTGTATTAAAATGAATTATATATAACTAATAAAATAAATCCTTTTAAATAATTTATATTTGTAATTAATCCCCTCATGTATAATTAAAAATTATGCCGTATATATTCTGTAAAATAAAACAATATATAATATAAATATATTTCACTATTATATTTAGTAAACCATTTAATTTAAATAAAGATTTGATTCGTTACATCTATTGAAGTATTGGAAGTTTATTTTCATCATTCTGTGTATTTCAGAAAGTTATGTATCAATTGCATTTAATTATATATGTTATATATTATAATATAGAAATAAAAAATTCTTTTGTGCTTACAATATAATCGAGTATGCTAAAATCGCTTATCTTTTTTAGATAAATACGCGCGTACTAAATGAATAAAATAGAAGACAAAAAACACATCACATACGTTTTGATTGAATTTCCTTCTATCTCTGGGAGCTCTGACAATTGTAGGCTGGGCACCACTTTCAACACCATTTTCTGGAAATAAGAAGAAGAAATGTTTTTATGTAAATATTAAAAATCAATATATAGTTATATAAAATTGTATGTAATACGTTTTAAAGATATAAATTAATATCAATAAATTTGCAATAAAATGTATCGCGTGCGTCTACATATTGGTTAGACATCAGTTATTTTATAAATGTAATATCTAAAAAAGATATTATTTTTATAAAATAATCTTTTTGACATATACTGACTAATATGTTAATGCAACACGCTGTACATTTTCCAAAGCTAAACAAAGAATTTTTATTCTAACATAAAAAAATATGAAAGCTACATGGAGATATTCTTGTGCAAATCTTGGACTACTGTAGTCAAGAATTTTGTATGAACAACCTATGCAGAATTTAATATATTCAGGATAGCCTGTTAAATATTTTTTTCTCGAAAACCGTCTCTGAATAATTATATCTTTATCGATTTCTTCGTAACTTGTATTCCAAACCGCGTGACCTCGATTATCTTTCACATACACGCGTGTTTCGAATATTTTTATCTGTAACATTCGACGTTAGGTCGAAGGTGGAAGATGGAGTAGATGCTGAATAAAATTTTCATACAAATTTATCTTTTTTAGTCACTTTAATTGTTTATTAAATATATTAATTATTCTTCTTTTTTGTCAAAATTCTTTGTAGCTCTTACGATTATTATCGTTGTAAACGAAATATCTTTAACTGTGTAAGAAATATTAATTGAGAGATAAGTTTTGGAAGCCATATAGCATTTGTGTAATTGAAAGGGCAAGATTAGAACAAGAATTGGTACACTGTTAATTGAGAAGTCAAAGCGTATATAATACTATAAAATGCACTACTGAGAGTAATGAATATTAATTATGTTACGCAATATCATAATTGAATATAGTAAAATTGTAATTAAATAACGTTTCATCTTGTATTTTCTTATCGTATGATTTCTATCTTATCGTAATTATTTTTCATTATCTCAAAAAATTGTATCAGTAAAATAGTTTTCGAACTTTTTATATTTATGAGTTTTCATATAATTATATGTATCATTAACTTTAAGTTTTCATTGTTAATTCTGCGTCATTTAGAAGATTTGAAATGAGTTGTGGTAAAAAACATCAACAATTCCACCATATTTACCCAAATTAATTCTATTTTTACACTCAATTTTCATAGTTACTTTACGTTGTTTTTTTACTTATAGTTGATCTTTACATGTAATATTTACACTTAATTGCTTCCGTGCCAAGGAATGCCGAAGCCAGATAATTATGGCAATTTGCCCTCAATGTAGGCGTTCAAAATAATAAACAAGACTTAAATACGATTCGAACATTCTCTCCTAGTAGGACAAATGTAAGATAAAATCTTTTTTTAATGAAACAAATTATTCAAAAGTTAGTTATATTTAATTTATTAATAATTAACACCGATATACTCTATTTAATTTATGACTTATACGAATCTATTATTTCCAGCTTTTTTTTTTAGCGTTTTCCTTCTATTTTATTGCATTTTAATCTGAAACGCCATCTTCAATGAAAATAAAAAATAATAAAATAAACTTCCGCTTTTTAAACATTAAACATAGATTATAAACATTTACAATCTATATCAAAGGCATGATTCATGATTTTAATGTCTCCGCTCGAAATTACGTTAACTAACGTTAGGCCAGGATGTGGTCGTACGTGTCACGAGGTGTAATAACTTCACGTAATCCTATCACGATTCAGCGACTATTACCAGAATGTTATTGAAATGTTACCGGAAGTTATAGAACAATACATGCCGTTTGTATTTATAATTCTTGGTCAGTGATAAAAGCTAAAATATACTCTTGTAAAGTACGAGCACAAAATTTAATGATTTAGTTAGATTGTACATAAATGAGTTAACACAACCGAGATAAGAATGTTCGACAAGAGTTTATATACGTAGTAAAATTTGTAAAAAAATAACTCGAACGAATAAGAGTTCATATATA
>NW_017259224.1:249852-252678 GCF_001594045.1 Atta colombica
ACTTAAAAAAGTCAGTTTTTCTTTGCAACTTTTAATCATAATTTTAAACTCGAATAATCAAATCATCCATTCATTTCTGAAGAGATTGGGAAATATTATAAAAATTCCAGACACCGCTGTAACGTTTGCATCACAAATTATAATATGCATATGAAGATAGCAGTGATGATGTCGACTCACTTTTGAAAGCATCATCTTTACTTTCGTCTATCTTCATCGCGTCACGTGTACGCGACCTTTCGAATTTAACAATCCAATCCGTTCCGTTCCGTTGCCACTCAAGTTGCGGTCTAATTAAATTGTGGTCTTAATTGCATCAGCAATAAGAATACCATTGATATATCGCGCGAACGAAACTCCATATGCATTTTAATGTGACAAACGATGCGTCTTAGCCGTACAGATTATTACGAACGTCCACGCCTGAATGTCCATTAAGACGAGTCTCGCTTCTCTCAATAAATAATTAAACGAGCAAATGGGTTAAAACGATTAGATTCCTCACGATTGATTCCTCGACGAAGTCGCAAGGCTTCGCGAATTGGAACGAACGATGTTCTAGTCCAGACTCAATACACTTAATGAAATATCTTGCAATCAATGCGATTGCACGACGGAGCGAAGTATCGATGCTGAAGTCACGATTCGAACGTCGACGAGTCACTGAGAGCTGGCTGGCCTCAAGAAGAGAGAGAGAAAATCATGGTGAGACGATAGAGAACTACTCGCGACGTCTGGGAATACTCTCGGCTTTCAGCCTCAGTAGACTTTACGGAGTAGGTTTGTTTCATCTTCGAGTACACAAAGAAAATGTCTTTGATATAGAGATTTAATAAAAAGATAATCTCCTATTTCTTCCTCTTCTTCGTTATCCTGAAATGTGTATTAAGAAAGCTATGCGTGGATTTCGCGGATTATTTCTGTGTCAAGTGTATTAGAATGTTAATATTTTATGAACACTACAGGTCACTTCATCAAGGCGAGCTGCCTGACAGCATACCATGATGAAGTGAACTACAATGTTCATATACATACACGAAATGTTAGTATTCTAATAATGGACGTGGATGCGGAGATAAACGTATAGCTTCTGTGTAGAAATTAAATTAAATGGATCTCAACAGCTTATTAGCATGTATTTTTTCAATTCTACCGAGGTTACATTCGATCCCGGAATTTTTACTTGACGGAGGCCTTGACGACCAAGTTAAAGTGGAGGTTCTAGAGCAATTCGAAATGCCTCGTGTGCGCGGCGGCGCACTCGATCGAAAGATATTTGCCGGTCTATCTGGACAAGTCCCCCGAAACAGGTTTTCCATTCTCGCGACTCTCACTTTCTGCGACATATATTTTAATGTGGATCGAATGTGTCGATCCGTTGCGACAAGACCAAGGCCCAACATTTTCGCGGTGCGCTCAAAGCTGAATGCGTCCGATTGGACATCTCTTTCCATTAAGGTTTCATGCATTTTTTCGCATCACGCACACGAGATCGGAAGCCGATGCTAGTTATGGATCAATGAGCGGATTCAAGGCTGACGTTGAACAGGAATAAAAATCGAAAGTACATTAATTCTAAAAATGTACTTGAATTGCAGATTATTTGCGTCCTATTTTCCGCGGAATTCGATCGAGCGTGTCGTTGGCAGAAATTACTTATATTGCGTGTTTCCTCTCTCTTTTCTCTCCTTCACACATATACCAAGAAAATAAAATGCTTGATTACAGAATGTAGCTGAAAGAATGAAAATGACAAGTAAATATTCAATAAGGGGAAAAGAGGGTTATAATTTAATAAAAAATAAACTGTATTTAAATTCTTCTTACATTATTGAACAAGATATTTTTTTTAAAAGTGTGAATGTTCGAGCACATGGACTGTTATAAGGCTTTCCACAATAAATCGAGTCATTATTCATTATCAAGTAATAGGTTAAAATATAAATCATAAGTCTTAGAAAATTTACATCCAGAATAAATCATATTAGATTGTTATGTCACAACGTTTCAGCCAATTAAAAGGATGATAGTTATCAAGGCAAATAACAATATATGATTGGTCAGTTATAACGTAATCTAAGTTATAAATCATAATAAATGGAATTTATATGTCATTTCCATGCAGTCACTGATTACTGACTTATTGTTGCCTCATGACACTATTGACTATTCGCTTACAAGTTGCTCCTGACTTCTGATCTATTACTAACGGCTTGTTGTAGAAAATCCATTAGGCAAGAAATGTTATATGATTGCATCCTGTAGAAATGATTCGCGACGTCCACCGAAGCGCAAAACGAGTGTCAATGTCATTGCCCTCGTGACACTCTCCCGAGTTCTCGTCCCGTATGATCAGAACAAGTAGATCAATTACGGTCCCGCAGATTCGGCGAGTTTTACGCCGCGCGCCGGAAATGTGTGCGCCTACACGAGCGTCTCAAATCGAAAATGCCACGGTATTATATTTTCGGTAGCGATGCTGAGAGAGCAGCTTCGCTGAAACAAGACGCCCTGTCGCGCATTCACGAGGCGTTTAAATCGTCCGGGACTTCTTCTGCAAAACTGTAAAAATGAGAAATACAAATGAAAGACCCGTTACCATTCGTTATATATACGCAGTAAATTGCTTATTAAGAAAATTATAAAATTTTGTGGAGGGAAAATTTTGAAAATATCAAAAAAATCTTCTGTAAATTTTCTCATAACAAAAAATATTTTTTTAAGTATTTTTTATTTTTTCATTTGTCGCAGGAAAAAAATGTTTTTATTTAATCCTTTCTGCAATAATTAGAATGAAAAAATATATTATAAAAAATGAACTTATCC
>NW_017259224.1:252778-254115 GCF_001594045.1 Atta colombica
TTTTCTTCAGGGCAGTGATTTTCAACGTGCGGTTCGTCTAAATTTTTTGTTGACTCGCATAGTTATAAAAATATATTTTCTATTTAATCCAAACAAAATAAACATTATGCATATCCACAAGATTTTTCCTATTTCTGAAAGTAATCCTTAAAAAAGATTGAACATTAATATATTAGAAGATAAAGGCAGATTTGCTCAGTAAAACAGATTCAAGCAGATCAAATCTTCCGATATGCAAATAAATTGCTGCTGAAAACAACTCGTTGGTCTCCCCATGCGACATTTTGATGCCACGTATATATGCTGAAACATGTTAACAGAGTGTGGAGATAAGGCTCGGTGGAGCACTCTGAGCTCACACTCTTATTATCACGATTATCGAATATCTAAAGTAAAGACATACGCTATTGGCTTTCTTTTAATTTGATAGTTGCTTTCACTTTTTCTACAATCTACGCTAGTAGAAAAATGTATGTAAAACCTATGTAAATTTTAATATATAACATAATATTTATTTACGGAAAATAAATATTTAAGAAATAACAAATAATTAAATTAAATTAATGATTCTTTTACCAAATAAATATATGTTCAATTTAATAAATATTCTACTGGAATTATTTAAACAAATATTTTAACAAATATTTTTATAATTTAATACATTTTCCTCAGTATATATTTTATAAATTTATTAAATGTGAAGATTGCAGTGAGATTCGATTATGGCAAAGAAATTCTATTAAATTATCATTAGGCACAGAAGTTCTTTCGCGATTACATTCTGAAATATGCAATGTGTATGCATATTTAAATCTAAAATTTTTTCCAGAGCAAGCGAACATAATAGTCGAATCAATAAAAAGTTATTCGATAACACGCGGAAACATTGGCGATCGCGTACATTTTATGATTCTTTCCTTAATCAATAGTTTTTGCTTATAGACCGCCGTATCTCCTCGATTTTTCAACACACTCGCACACTTGCGCGTTTCTATTTTCATGCCTCCGTTTCGTAATATATATATATCTCATCCAAAACAGACCACCCGTACAGTTTTATCACAGAAATGTTCGCCGTTCTAACGTGTTTTTAAAAATTTTCAAGTTTCCAACGAGAGGCATAATAAATTTGCGCAATACTGTCCTCAACATCTGGAAATAACAGCATTTAAATAATACAAGGATGTTTTTAATATCGACAAATTAGAAATACTTCAATTTTAAGTGATTAAAAATTTGAAGGCTTCCGATAAATTATAATCTGATAAAACTGGCAAATAGATAATCTTTTTCTCTTTATCAAATATATAATTATGGAATTTTTATATATATATATA
>NW_017259224.1:254215-268354 GCF_001594045.1 Atta colombica
AAAATAAAATGTCAGGAAGAATGAAGTCTGATGGAATTTACAATTTTAATCTTATTAAAAAAGATGAAGAAACAACGAAAAGGAGAGAGGAAAAAAAGAGAAAGAAATTCTCTGACATCATGAATAATACAATCTATTTATAGGTATAATATTTCCGTGAAATCGGATATTTCGACACGATCTCTCGAATTTCAGCGAAGCCACCGAAGTGCGAGGTGGTACGCGTTAATCAAATGAGATCGTACACGAGTGTGCGACAAGTTAATAATTATGTAATCGTTATCGTGCACCCGCGCGCGCACTAATGACTATCGGAAAGTCCAAAGAAAGGCGATAAGAGGTTATTTTGCAATCGGGGCTAAGCGCAAGGCCGCGTGTAAAGTTCGTGGAGCTTTATTTATTCCTGCCGAAAAACGCTGAAGGTAAGTACGTACTTAATGCATATTTAACGATGCAAAATGTCTTAACGAGCGTCTCGCGACAGGTGTCCACCCAAAATTAATCGCTCGACATTTAACGCCTCTTCATCACGAAACTGAGGAAAACTATCCATAAAGCTGGATGAATTTCTTGAAGGCTTAGAGTACTTATATTTATTCCCTCCTTACGTCAAATATTTTCTTGTAAAAAATAATAATCAGTAAAATAGTAATTAATATAATTGAAGAGTTCGCTGCAATTAGCTGATCATAAATATTAAAAAAAAAACGGAGTAAATGAATTCTAAATAAGATATCATTTACTCCAGCTTTACAAAATGTGGGTTAATCTATCGCAACAAGCTTTTTAACTGTACACACATAATTAATAGATATAATTAATATATATAAATAAAAGACTAATGTATTAATTTCAATCATACATACAGAAAAATGTTATTTAAATTTTCTAAACTCCTTGAAGTAAAATCTCACTCCGAAATTTAGAATGAAAATTGAATCACTTTTGGAAAAGAGTGGCTTAATAGTCAATCTTTTTTAAAACTCAGAGATTTACTCCAAAAATTTTTAAGCGCTCACACTACTTAACAATATATAAAACTTTCTGTAACACACATAAAAATAATTAGAGATTAATTGAATAACTCTGTCAACAAAACATGTTAAAAAACGTCAAGTGTACTTTGAAGAATTATGTAACTCACCTGTGGCCTCCTGTTGCTGTTGCTGCTGTGGCTGCAGCACTCTCCTTTCCCTCTCGCTCTGTTTGTCGAAGATGCAAGTAGACGTTGCGACGACATTGGATGGTTGCTGTTGCTGTTGCTGCTGCTGTAAGGGAAGAGTCTTTGCGGTTTGCGCTGCCGATATTCGGTTTCTCGTCCAGGGGTTCACCGCGGGCAAAGGCGCTTCGATGTATTTGACCGGCGGCGGCGGTAAGGACGTCGATTGCGCTTCCGGCTCGATGCTCTGATCTTCCTTGTAATGATGGGCCTCCTTCGGGCCATGATCGAGGACGCCATTGCGGTCGGCGCGCTCTCTGTGCGATCTCTCGTCGCTGCCGCGTCTACCGGCGCCTCCACCCCCGACGCCATTGGGACCACGTGGTGGTGGCTGATGGCGGTTGTTGTTATCGCGTAACCGGTGACGCTCCCGATGATTCTCGCGATATTGCTCACGCAATTTTTCCTTACGCCGGGCGCCTTTCGTGGCGACTGTCTGGAATTCACCATCGTTGCCGACACTGCCATTGTTGAGCCGTTCGGCGTCATTCTGACCGTCGTCCTCACGTGACGCGCCAGGCGCCGGCGACGCCAATGACACGACGTCGACGTGCGCGACCGGCATGCTCGACGAGTTCTCGTGATGATCGCGTCTCTCGGGACAGTTGTTCGGGACAGTCTGAGGGCACCGTGTGATTCTCTGATAGGATTTGCCACTCTTCACACTTGGTACTATCTTCTCCTTCGCATTTGTTGTCGTTTGATGTTGTTGCTGTTGCAACAAGTGTTGCTGTTGCTGTTGCGGCACTGCCACCTGATCGTCAATATTCTCCTTGTTGTTGCTCTTGAAGGAGTTGGCACGATTTTGAGAGGCACCTTTCGGATTCAGCACACTGGCGTAGGACTGACAGGGCCCCGCCTCCTGTCGTTCGCCGCCGCTCCGAGCGCCACCTTGGCTAGCTAGCTTCGCCGCCATCTTGCGGCGCACGCCGTCAGGGAACAAAAACACGAGGTTCGCGGACCGTGCACGAGGTCGATGCGTACCGCCACCGAATTCACCCTCGCTGCCGTCGAGACGTCACTCCCCCGCGGAAGCTCTTTCAAATCGTCCTTGAAGGGGGGAGGGAGAAAGGTTCACGATCACGGCCGTCAACGGCGGTCGATGAATTCACGGGACGGGCAAACTAACCTAGTGCGCGTCCTCGAATTTCACATGCCCCACTCCATGCTAAAGGAAAATTCCGTCTCTCGCGTGGCGTTCGCACGATTGTTCACCCCGAAAGAGGTTGCGATGACGGAGACACGATGGTCCACTTCCGTCAGCTTCCGTGATTCGGCACGTCACAGGACGTCACAAGCGGGGAGGAGGGGAGATCTTTCGTAAGACGCGCGCGCGTGGCGTGCGAGCACGCGGTCGCGCGGAACAAAGCAGATGTATCACCCACGTTCGCCGCGTGTACGTCGTCCGGTCGCGCAATGATCACGCGAGGTCGCCGGCGTTCAGTAAGACGCGGAGGCGCGCCGCAACCTCGTGCTATTTCCCGGCGGGGGGGTTAGGAACGAACGCGCTGACTCGGCGCTTTCGGCGATTCACCACCGGCGCGCGGTTCACGCACCTCCGCTCGGAGCAACGTGAACGGCGCCGCGGATCACGAGGCTGGTCTCAAGTCCACGGACGATCGTCGAATGGCACTTGGGACGTGTACCATACGCGCCAACACACCAGCGAACGATGAACGCGCACAACCCCCCCGGCTCGGTTTCGTCACAGTATCTATCCGGTATTCTCTCGTCCGAGAGAGAACTTCGCTCGCTCGCGTTAAACTCGCGATAGCACTGATCGACAAGATCGCGAAATAATTCCCGCAACGCACCCGCGTGCCTACCAGTACCGGCGTGGCATCGCGTTACCGCGGATTACGTAAACGCGGCGCATTTTCTGCGGAGCTCTTTCCACGGGAACGCGTGATACATGTGGCCAAGGCTGGTGAGGCCTCTGAGAGCACGAGTCGCGGTCCGACCGGCTTCCGGTCTGATCGATCACGACACGCCAGGTGGCGCGCGTTCCTTCCGCGGCAGCCATCTGCCGCACGCTTTTTTAAATTCAAACGTGTCTATACTCCATTAAATGGTGCCCATTTCCACCAATGTGGATTAACTTTAATCTCGATTCAACTTACTCTTCTTTTTCTAATCTTTAGAATTAGTAAGTTGAATCGAGATTAAAGTTAATCTACGTTAGTGGAAACGGCCATAAGATTCTGTATAAAGATGCTTTTTTATCTTGAAGCTTATTTTTAAATCAAAACAGGTCATGTGATCAAAATTGACGCTTGATATTCGTCAATTTTTATCATGTGATCTGTTTTGACGCTAAAAATGAGCGTTGAGCGTCAACATGAAAAAATATCTTTACAAGATCTGACTTGGCTAAGAGTAGTTTTGTCAAAACTAGAATGAGAAAGAAGGATATACATTAGACTGTTCTCTTTTTCGAAATGAACTTCTTGTACAGTTTATTTTTTGTTTTTTTTTCTCTCCGAAAAGAAAAAGAAAAAACGAACCACGCAAAAAGTTTAGTTAAAAAATAGAATTATTGTCTCTTTTTATTTAGGCTCTCGTTCTAACTTATATTGTTTTATTCTACTTTACTGAAGTTGACAAAAACATTGGATCAAAAGCTTGTCATCTGTTGACTAAATTTCATTATAAAATGTCTAATAATATGCAGAAATATGTCCGATTGCTAGCCAATTCGAGCCCTTCGCATTTCTGGAAAAGCGAAAATTCACTACTATAATTTCGTAAACTTCATTAAGTAAGAAAACTGGGCAAGAATTCGAATATCCTATAAATTATTTGTATGATGTGGAATTAGAAAGAGAAAAAGTTTTAGTTTCAGATTATTTCATACACTTTAAGATTATTATCTCTCTCTCTCACACACACACACACACGCACACACACACACACACACAATATATAAATATATATACACATGTGATTTATTGTTGCATATAATTATATTACATATCATACAAAATATATCAAGTATATCGCATTTTTTTCATGAACACTCATCACTATGTAACTGTACAACTATATATAATATATAATACTATTCGAGTATCAGTGATTCACAAACAGCAATAAAAATACGTTGAAAATGTCTAAATTTTATGTATATTGTATTTATATAATGTATAAATTATCCACTTTTAATTCGAGCAGACAAAATTTATTATTATTCGATTTTGAAAGAATTTATCGTAAAATACTAATTTCAATTTGATTTTATCTGACATCTTCAAGATTATGCAAATCATTTTTTTTAAAACAAAAACCACATAAATTTTTATAATTAATGAAATAATTTTCCATGATATTCTATACATAAGAGTATCAGAAAAAATTAATATAGTTTACAAAATATTTGACATATTTTTAATTTTGATATATTATTCTTATAAAATATTTATTTTTATACATAGATGTTTACATAGATCATTATATTTCTATGTGCAGAATATTAAGGAAATAACATTACAAAAATTTATATTGTATCATTTAAACAAATAAAAGTATATAATCTTGAAGATACATAAGCCAAGCTCAAATTAAAGTCACTATCTATTGTCTTCTTGTAAGTAATTTTTGTTTTAGATATTTTGTCTCTTTTTCACTATTTTACAAATTGAGTTTTTTAATTAAAATAACGCGCGCGCGCGTGTATGTGTGTGTATCAAAATCTTCCTATCTATTGTGTTATATGTATTATTGTTTTATTATTGTAGGAACATTTTATTGGCAACTAGCTTATTCTATGTAACAATAACATTAAATATACTAAATTGACTGAACTCTTTTGTACAAGATAATTATCATGATTTAAAAATAGATCACACGTGCGCATACAGAGATCCTCAAGCGTAGAGAAGTCTAGTTAATCACAAACTCAGAAAATTCATTATCTAAATTTAAGAGTCTCGAAATAATGTAAAATTGTAATAAAATTTGCAAATATTGCACATCAACTAACCTCTGTAGGATATTTTTTCATAGAGCGCTGGATGCATTCCGCTATTGTAGATCTGAAATGAAACATACTTGTTAATGAAAATTTTCTATATTAGGTAAAAAAGATAAAGACACAAAAAATTATAACAGATTTTGAAATACCTAAAGACTTTCTGATGAAGAAGATAAGCACTGACATGTCCAGCATCGATATAACGAATTTCAGCTCCCGGCCATATAGTTTCCAAACTCATGCAATGATCTCGTGGTACATAAGCGTCGTTCTTGGCACAGACAGCGATGATTAATTCAGTGTCAACAGGTATCTCAAAATTCTTCAAATGTGTGCACTCGTCCATAATACCGCGCATAAATTGCAATGCCTCATGTTCGCGCCATTTGTTGTCTGAAAATAGCGGATGTTTCGGCACTGGCAATAAGCAAACTCCTGTCATAGAAAAAACAGTCATATAAAACCATGCTTACATGCTGTCTAGGATCGCCAAACGCAAAGCTAACAGATAACAAACATATCTGAATATACATATTTAAACTGCTTTAATTTTATCATAAGAAAATGAGAATTAAGATACAGAATGTTGCATTTTAAAAGATCACATCTCAGAATTCTTTGTTTGCAATTTCAGAGAAAAATATTTCAGATAAAGTTCGATCTACATAAGACACAGAACGTAGATCACAAGTCGCAAAATTAGAAATTAACCTAATGTATTTTAATTATAATAAGTTGTAGGATGAACGTTAGCAGAACGCAGAAAGTGGGTGAACTTCAACTTTTGCGTCCTCTTGTACATCGGGCTTAAAAGTTGTATGGTTTGGAAGGAAACATAAGATGGTATCATTGGATCGATCTTGTAAAATTGTTTGAAGGTTACATGAAAAAGTCACTATCAATTTCTTAAATAAAACCCAATATATTTCATTATATATTCTTGTAGCTTATTTCGAGAAATACTTTTCAAATCACAATAATGAAGTCTTTTTCTGATCAACTTTTCAAGTTATAAAGCTTGATGAAAATTAGTGTGACCAACATTAGCATTGCTCAAATCAAGCACCTTGAGAGAAGTTCAAATAAATCAAGTTCATGCGCTTTACGTACATTCAGAAAAGCAAATGGAGGTTTGAATTAAACCACAAAATCTTTATAATCATCTGAAACACTTTGAATAATGGCAATACTATCTTAATAAAGATCTTAATAAAGATTCATCAATCAAGAAGTTCTTAATGAAAAGATTTCATTGTATCATTTTGGAAGTGTCCAAGTCAACTACAAGGATCTGCTATCAAAAATTGGGCATTCCATTTAAGAAATTGATGATGATGATGACCTTCATGTACTTTTAAACAATTTTGCAAGATCAAACCAATAACCATCTTATGTCTCCCCTCCAAATCATATACAACAATTGTATCTAAAGCATTTTTCTCTAAAATTGCAAAGCAAATTTTTGGAGAGTGATCGTTTAAAATGTGATATCCTATATTGTAAGTTTTTCTTTTATTTATAAACTACAGCAAATTGATGAATTATACACAGATATGCAATTATATGAAATACCTTTGAGAGTATTAGGATTCTTTGATTTAAATCTATTAGAAATCAGATTTAAAGGAAATATCTTAGCTGCTGCCTTCTCTTCTGCGATCTGATGTTGCAACTGATTGCTAGCGTTTTTAGATTCACATTCAATGGAGATATTAATGTCACTACGATTATCAATAGAATTGATACTAATTGCATCACCTATAGCGTTATTGTCTTCATTGCTTTCATTAAACTCTTTTCTCAACTTATTTACTCTCTTCATGCTTGCAGGAAAGTGTTTTGCAAAATGTTGGCCAGCTAAGAAAGCATCCTAAGAGCATTAAATCAACAAAAATAAAAAGAAAATTTGAGAAAATTAACAAAATTACAAAAATGATATACTTACATCATGATCGATAATTTTCACCATTTTTGCGAGATCATTTTGATATGCTTCATCCGAAAAATATTGCATCTCCAAAAGTGCCCAATTTATCGATGCGCTCATTACTCCTTCCGTAAACACAGGCGAAGCAGTCGACCATGACAGACAAGGTACTAATGAAATTGGTTTCGGCCAGTTGGTAGCTGCTAAAGATGCCATCTAAAAAAAAAAACCAAGATATTTAGGCATATAATATTTAGGCATATATCAACTAAATTTCATTTCAGAATAAAAACCAACATGTCCACCCATCGACAATCCAGTGAGAGCCAATGGACCAAATCCATGTTGTTCACACCAGTTTAACAAAACAATAGATTCCATTATCAGGCAGCCTCCCATAATAAAGATATCACATACATTGTGCAGACTGGAACGTCTAAAAATGAAATGAAAAAGAATGGAGTAAGGAAAAGAAATCTGCAAAGGTATGTAACTTTGTATCTTACAAATCTTAATTAAGAGTTCTTACTTTTGATCGTCTGGCTTTCTCAATCCATAAAATGGATTTTCCAATAGTATCGATGCAATCCCAGATTCCTTGAGTAGTGGTTTAGCAATAAGATTTCTACGTCGCCAAAAAAACTAGTTAATAAGTAAAATATATAAATATCTCTGTAGAAATAAAGGTATACCATATTGTATACTTTGAAAGATCGTGGCACAATAAGCAGTGATGCTACATACGTGATCGCCCGTTCCTGCAAGATGTAAACAAATCGGCTTTATTTTATGAGAATTCCATTTTGATGGTAAAACCATCTGAAAATAGGCCATCTTAGTTTTATCTGGCATTATTCCTGGAAGATGCTTTTCAAAAGGTGATTCAAATCGACCTTCAATTATATGACAGTCTGACCAAACTTCATCCTATAGAAAAACATATACATTATCATTTTTTATAATAGTGGAATCTATATTATCAGAAAGAATATAATATGAAATACTTTTGTTATCTCTATCGGATAATCAATTGGTATCATATTGTAGCATGTTTCCCGGTTTGCGATAACTTTCCTAAATTCAAAAATTCTGAAATAATGATTTAGATATTTAGATACTGTTTTAATAATTTATTGTAAAAGATTTACAAGTATTATGCACTATAAACATTATAAATGTTAAACACATAAAATTGACAGAGAGAAATATTATTAAATATTATCGAATTATATTTTAAGAATTAGAACAAAAAAGATAAAGAGTTAGTTGAGTCAAGATTAAAATTAATCTATATTGATAAAAAAAAGTATTAATAGCCAAGTCAATACAAATCTATCTTTCTTGACACTCAATAAATTATGAAGAATAATATTTGTCTCACTTGGGTCAAATAGAAAGCATTCCTTAATTATATTTGTTACATCTATTTATCTTTCAAAGAAAATATCTTATCATTAACAGTGCTAAGTCACATAGCACCCCACCCATCTATCTATTATTATTCGATACAGGAGTGTTTTAAACAGATTACATGAAGATAATGGAAATTTACCCAATCAATCCAAGGCATGAAGTATTCAACAAGTGACGTTAGCTATTAGGTTAGATCAGATTAGCCACTTACCTTCACTTACCTTCTTAGATTTTGCGGATTACCCCAGCCCTTCGTAAAGAACTTGGTGAGCAGGATGCTCCGGTAAACTGCGTCCAAACGACTCGGTGGCATTGCGATAAAACGGATATCGACCTCGTCGTTTACTTATACTGTGTCGTTGAGCGAAATCCGATATCAACAAGCATCTCACATGAAAAGTCGAACGGTCCCGCGTTTACGTATCATCCCCCTCATAATTTTCGGCACGCGCTCGAGTCGTTTCGCGGCCACGGAAAAAAACTAAACCTTCCACGACGTGTCATTGACGTGTATCTCGTAGTACTTATGTGCGTGAGATTTTGCGCGCGGAGACACTAATCGAAGAGCGAGCGGTCGATTTAGGCAATAAACGCAGTCGAGTGACATTCCATGATGCATCCTCGCGCGTAAGTACGAATTTGATTCCTCGTTATGAAAAATGATTTTGTTTGAGCTGTGATTAACTTAATGAATAATTAACTTGAACGTAGAATCTTACAACTCCAACAGCACAAAACTTGCAGCAATATTGCTGCAACTTTTATGCTGTTGGAGAATAATAAATTTTTATGCTAAATCTAGTTAATTTCGGTAATTATTTAGAATACCCTCCCTCCCCTTCGCTACTTCAAATCTTAATAAAAATATACTCATTCGATGTGTTTCCATTTGAAACGAAAGAATCTGGCAAAAAAACACGGCGGTCGACCTCGTGAATCGAATTATTAAATGTTAAAGTTCGAGAGTAAAGTAAGTTAGAAAGGTTAAGGTATTTGTTATCTCGACTCAATATAGCGCTATGTTTTGCATTAGTTACTCAAATTCACTGTTTTAAAAACAAATTCACTGTTTTATAAATACAAATTCTATATATATAATACAATTGCTAATGCAAAGAATTTGTATGCTTAAAGCAGTGAATTTGTGTAATTAATGCAAAATTTATACATAGCGCTATTGAGTCGGAATGACAGATATCTTAACCTCTAAAATCTTCAACTTTAACGCTTAATAACTCGATTCACGAGGCCGAGCACCACATTTTTTTGCCAAATTCTTTTGTTTTAAGCAAAAATACATCGAATAAGTGTATTTTTATTAAGATTTGTGATAGGGGGGGAGGAGGGGTATTCTAAATAATTATCTTAATTTCAATAATTTCCTAATTTTTTTCCTGTATGTTGAACGATAAAAGATTAATGATTCTATGCTAATGAAATAGGTATTATTTGAGTTAATTTATAAGGTATTAATTATCATCTTGTAATCTTTAATGAGTATAAATTCATTAATTTATTAGGACACATATGGAAAATGCAAAAACATATATTAATAATTTAATAATGATGGATTCCTATACATAATGATATATGAACGTCTACAATGAATTTATTAATTTCTATAATTATATAATTTACTAATAATAGATTCCTATAATATGAACTTCTATAAATATAAAATGAATTTATTAATTCGAGCCTTTTGAGTTGAATGGTATCGGATGATATACGAGAAAGCATTTAAAGGAGAATGTGTCATAAATAAGTATGATTTTTTACCATCCTGATTGCATTCCAAAACTCGACTCTGTCAACTCCGAGTATCTTTTATTCTTACTGAACTAATGTTATTCGATGAATAACATTAAGAATAAAATACTCGAATACTGACGATATTTAATCCCTCAATGTGCTCTTTAAAATTTTTATAGTGAATTTCATTCTGAAGAAATCTCATTCTTAAAGATTGAAAATGTAGCCACTCTTTTTCATGACTTGTTTAATTTTCACTTTTTAGTATGAGATTTTATTCTAAGTTTTATTATTTTATTTATATGACTCATACATATAGAAATAAATTAAGAATTAAAAGAAAATAACATCGAAATGGCTAAAAAATAAAAGGGAAATTTTGTTTTTTTTTTAACATATCAAAAAGGAATATTTCAATGTGGTATACGTATTCGTCTTTCGTGCCAAGATAATATCCGTAACATCCCAGAGAACACAAAGTGGTCTAAAAGATAATTAAAAGACAACTAATTATTATAAAGATATCTTTTAGTGAAAGAATATAGTCGACAAAAAGATAACTAAAAGACGACAGATGTCATACTTAGTAATAAGTCTTATCCATATGATATTTAAAGAATGACTTCTTTGGATATCTTTTAATCATCTTTAATACTTCTTTTAATTTTTATATTTTGATACATATAACATTTAATAACATTGAATTCCTAAATTAATTTTTATACAAAACAAAATAAAATTGCATGACAATATGTCCCATTTCCTGCAATCTTTGTCTTATGTGCAAGTCATTATCTTTCATTATAGTCCCCTTTGAGGACTCGATTACAAAACAATATTTGATGAATATTCATTAAAACGTGAGTAAAATTTCTTATAATGCTGCATCTTTTATTCTGTCCGTATAATTTTCAAACATGAAAAACTGACCTCCATCTCACGTCCATTTAGTGACGACGTCGCGTATTGTTCGCGGATGAGTGATAAAAAGTATCAAGATAACGGAAAGATATCTTTTTCATGTTGTCTTTTCGGCAATACGAAAAGATATCTTTTTGTCGACCTTTTGCTTTATGAAAATGACAACTATAGAAAGATGTCTTTTTTAAATTATCTTTCCGACAAAAGATGTTTTATAGACATCTTTTAGTCTTACTAAAAAAAAACAATCTAAAAACAATGTCTTTTCGTCGTCTTTTAGACACCTTTTCGCTTTGTCGAAAAGACAATTTAAAAACGATCTATTTTCGTTATCTTTTAGTATTTTGTACTATCTGGGATTTCCAGATATGACAAAAAGTTTCGAGATCTTCATCGATAACACTGTATATACGAAACTCTTACGGTAAAAAATTGGACAATGAAACCTACGAAAGCATTGTATCATTGCTATGTTAGCGTTATTTATATATTTCCTTTTAAATGGTTCATAAATGATTTGTAAGAATGTTGTCCGATCTTTTTAAATGGACATGCCTCTGCGAAATCTTTCAGAAGCAATTCGCGATCTGAACACCATGGTTTGCACGATTTATCGATTTCATTATTATTATGCTGAAATAGTTTAGTTCTCATTATCATATGCATTTTACGTATAACTTGCATGTTTTTAAATGCAGGCATTCCTTCTATCCAGGGTTCATCGATGAACCAATTGTCGACATATCTTCGAAAATATCTTCGATAATGAGAATTAAATAATTATAGTAAATTAATTTATATAACAGACTGCGCGCTTTCATTGGAAATGTGAGGACAATTAGTAAGAGATAATAAATGATCAGATGGTTTAAATTTCTTTGTTCATTGTGCAATGTATAACAGGAAAAACAATGAAAAGTACAGATAATAGGAACAGGGAATAACAAATTTCAACCTATCAGAAATGTATACCAGAATGGATGCTTTCTAATAAGTTGAAATCTCTTATTTTCCGTTCTTATTGCCTGTACTTTTCATTATGTTTCCAGCTTATGAAAGATTAACATATTACTTATATCCATCTATCGAGGCGGACACAGAATTAATTGTTTTATACCCGCAGAGAGAGATATTATATCATCAATTCAATATAATCAAATTTCGATGATATAGTATCAAATTTTTATACGCAACAATGCAAACACTTCCCATACTAGACGTTTTTATATATAATGTTTATAGATATATTATAATTTTTTAGACATATATATGTCCCAAAGGAAGTCTTTATGATGCCTTCATGACGTCTTTTAGATATGCTTTAGGTTTTCGTTTGCAATTGCTATACCAATGATTTGGTAAGCAACAAGTCTGTATTTGTCTTTAGAGTAACATACCTTTTAAGTCCTAAATATGGTATATAAGTGCAGTCACTCAGAATAATTGGATTTAGAGTATTTTCAAAAGTATAAGCAGGAAAGAGCGAAAATATTATCATCATGGTAATTTCGACGAAATTATCCTACACGAATTTTTGTCTTCTGCGGTTATTCATATCTAACCTAATTTATTCATATCTAACCATTCAGGTTTCTCCACCATGATCTACTATAATCTTCTTGCCAAAAGGAAACCGGAATGAATTCCAATAAAGACTCCGACACATTTGGATAAAATTTGAAAAGATTATTATTTATCCAAGTATACTTTTGGTTCACTATTCACTCATCAAAGTCGTTCGGAAATAAACTCCGGTCAAATGTATTCTGGTATAGATTCACGTATTCATATTCATCTGAATTTTATTTGCTCGTATTTTTCCGTTCCAAGTATATTCGTAATCTTTGACATTTTTTTTAAGTGTATCGTTAAAAATTCGTCATTTTTATCACATGATTTCTCGATGTAAGATAATTTCATAAGAGGAATGTTACGTACTGTTGCAAAACGAGAAAAAATTACGTAACTTTATAGATACTGCGCAAAATGTTTTGCAAGGAAAATTACTTAACTATCACGTCATGTTTTAATTTCTTTGAAAATATATATTACGAGATAATCCTACGAATTCTTTTTTATATCGCACATTTGTGAAGAGATAAAGCAGAGCAGGATATATTTTTTTTCTTGCATCCCCCTAATAAAAAATTCTCAAGTTATAAAACGTTTCCATATCGAGTTTTTTTTTAAACTAAAAATATTTGAAAGTTTCCCTTTCATAAGGTCTGTTAATTCATACATGAATTTGCATTTACATGCCTGCTACACACACACACACACACACACGCGCGCGCGCGCGCGCGCGCGCACGCACGCATATGTATGAATGTTATTAATGATTGTGCGTGTGGGAGAAGGAAAAAGTTCAAGTATACATATATATAAATATGATAACATCACTAATATAGAACAACATAATTACATTATCTCTCATTAATCTGATTTTCATGCTAAATAATTGATTTATTGACGTAATGTACAACTCAGAAAGATTGCAATACTTTTTTTCGATGAGTTTTAGAATGTAGCTTGCTTATTGAGTGATTTATTCTTATTTATGAATCTAACCATTTCCGTTCAACCGCTGTATAAACTAAGGCTAAGTTCTGAAATCCATCAAAAAAGAAGTGTTCTTATGATCAGCTGTATCTAATAAAAGTTATTTCCAAATCTTATGAGTCTAATCTGAATAATTGAGTGATGCATATAAATGCAGTATGTTCATGTTGTATAAATATAATAAACAATATCGCGGACTTGTAATACATATAGGAAATATAATTAAATGGTTCGATGACGCACCGTGATAAAAATAAAAATTGAAGTGTAAGTCGAATGTAAAAGAAACGTAAAAAAAACGTTTCTTGCTGTGCATGATTTTCAATCAAATTTGTTCTGTATCATATCTCACAAATTAAATAAATAAATATATATATA